>NC_036868.1:1307123-1350518 GCF_002910315.2 Salvelinus sp. IW2-2015 | reverse complement strand
AGAACGCATGAACCAGGAAAACAGACTACATAAAACGAACGAACTAACAAAAACCGGAACAGTCCCGTGTGGCGTAACATACAGACACTGACACAGGAGACAATCACCCACAAACAAACAGTGAGAACAACCTACCTTAATATGACTCTCAATTAGAGGAAAACGCAAAACACCTGCCTCTAATTAAGAGCCATACCAGGCAACCCTAAACCAACATAGAAACACACAACATAGAATGCCCACCCAAAACTCACGCCCTGACCATCACACACATACAAAACAACAGAAAACAGGTCAGGAACGTGACAGCTTTCATCATTCATCACCTTGTAGAGTCCATGCCCCAACGAATTGAGGCTGTTCTGAGGGCAAAGGGGGAGGGGGGGGGCAACTCAATATTAGGAAGATGTTGTTAATGGTTTGTACACTCAGTGTAGATCTCTGTTCAATATCACTTACCTTTCCAGTTGTGTGGGACAGGGACAGGGAGGTTGTTTTGTTCTATGCGTTCGAGGCTACTAAGCCTTTGAAACTGGTCCATGAGATTCTTGATATGTTTAGGAAGCTCAGACTCCATGTCAATGTACTTACCTCATCAGTGTCATTCAGTCTATTTTTCATCCCTTGCTGCTGCTCAAATAGATTTCTTTCTTCCTTTCTCTCACTTCCTTGGTTGCTTTCAAGAACCTCAAMGMGGGCTAGCCCACTGTTTGTTTTACGTTTGTATATACAGGTGATATCTGTTCTGTAACAATAAAAATCTTCAGTTCATATGCAAATATACAATGCATATTATGCATAAAACGGACWAAATGTAATCATKATTTGTAAGGGATATGGTGGCCATTGGCMCAACTTACTTCAACGSAAATATTTTGACTATATTAGCCCACACAGCTAAGGATGGACTTTCATGCTAGGTTTAGGACCTCATATTGTATSTTATAGAGATGTAKTGTASAAAACAATCTTAAAACTAGCAACTTTGGTTAAGATACAAGCATCATGAAACCTATGACACAATACATTTCATTTGACTTTGTGAAAATTGTAAAAGTTTTAAAGTCCTACTTCAGCTTATTTATCACCTGATTTACATTAAAAAAGCCACTCCTCAATAGGTGGTCCATGGCTGTGATCAGTATGTTTATACCGTAGATGGCTGTGATCAGTATGTTTTTACATTCTGGAACGTTCAATTGGAATGGAAACGGTAAGGTACTAAACGAACAGTTGAAAAACAGGGAGGGGTTGTGGTTGGGAACGCTGTCAGCATGGCTGTCACGTTCTGACCTTTATTTCCTTTGTTTTGTCTTTAGTTAGTATGGTCAGGGCGTGAGTTGGGGGTGGGCAGTCTATGTTATGTGTTCTATGTTTAGGTTGTATTTTGGCCTAAATATGGTTCTCAATCAGAGGCAGGTGTTTGCATTGTCTCTGATTGGGAACCATATTTAGGTTGCCTGTTCACTGTTGGTTTGTGAGGTGTTTGTTCCTGTGTCTGTGTTCGTGCCACACGGGACTGTTTCGGTTTAGGTTACTTTGTTATTTTGTATTTTTGTCGTGTTCGGTGGATTATATTAAAACATCTTCAGACGAAGAGGAGGAAATCAAACCGTTAAAATGGCTTAAATACGTCACTCATTGCTTCAAGCCACACCTCGCACATCTGGCCCCAGGCGGGAGCAAACGTACCTCAAAGTCTGTTCAAGAAAGTTTTAGGGAAACGTGTCATTCGGTAAAAACCCTTCCGCAATGTAGCAAACGTTCTAGCYAACTGAACGCACTTCTAGTATACTCATGACATCACATGTAGGGGGAGGGGCCTTTCCTCCTTTCTTCTCTATTGTTCCTCAAGCAAGATGGAGGCCGATGACGTCACGAATCCCATCAGACCAACTCCTTGAATGACCTACTCAAAGTTTGCAGTTGTGTCTAAAAAACACTATTTTTTTTTACCCTTTAGTGTGTGTAGTTTACTATATACTTGGGATATCACTTTTCAACAGGAAATGTTCAAAAATTGCTGGAGGACATCTTTAGGGGGAACTGCATGTCCGAGTGATCTGTACAACAGTTTTAGTGAACAACAATTTTACAAGGATTAAAATAGCATGACTTTGTGGTGGCATATAATACATCACGCATTAACATTACAGTTGCTATAATCCAATTGATAATTTTAGTCTCTGTAACTCTAGTCAGTTGTGTTTGTGGCGAGGACCTCGAGGGTACACTACCCACTACCAGCATTAACGTAGCAGGGGTCAGAAGGTTAGAGATCTGACAGACGGACACACTCTGAGACCCCCACTGAAATGAAATGGCCTGGGGCCTCATATAGCCCAGCCCCTACACAGCACGTAGACCATCAACAGAGCAGGGTTGATTATCTGACAGCCTAAGGCATTAGAGGTTTCTGCTTCACCAGCATGGAAACAACTGAACTCTTTCTCCTTGTGGCTAGCCTGTTATTGGTGCAGTGATATAAACCCTAAATCATKATTTTACCACTGGACCATGAATTTGAAGGACCTGTTCAAACACATCACATAATCACATAATTCACCGCTTTGAAGTGTTGTTTGCTAGACTGATGGAGGATATGCAGTTGCTATAATTTAAAATATTTAATGATACCAAGTTTTAAAAAATGCAGCCAATATCTATAGTGACTTTCCATATTGGTGCCTGTCACTCATTGAATGCACATTAATTCTTTAAAATTGTGATTCTCAGAAGAATAGAAGTTAATATCTTATCGTCTCGTTACCTAACGATATGACTATGCGCTTCACAACCAAAGGACTGACTGGTGGAGAACTGAGGCTTCTTCTGCTTTCAGGCACAAGGCCTCTTGAGATGCTTCTCAGACAGTAACGTTGAAAAAAASGTATGAATTACTTATGGTGTATTCCATAGACACATGGATGAAAGGCATTGTGTTGGATTGTCTATACTACAGGTCTCGAGCAACAATCCCAATAGCTGTCTGCTATTGATTTCAGGTTTGTTCTGACAGTGGAATGCAATAGCTTTGACTGGTGAAAAAGCCTCTTCTAAGATGTAGGTTTGGCCTAATAGAGGTCTATTCTCACAAATAAAAAACAATATTTTTAATGGTGATTATACTATCTTAAACTGAGGGCAACCTGAAAATATTGGAGCTATCGCCATGGCACCTCTACTACAGGCTACACTTTTCTCTCTTAACAGTCGCTAGCCAGGAGCTGACCTGGAATTAAATAACAAAACAAAAGCAAAGCAAATGATCTAGGTAGAAGTCACCGCCACAACATCCCTCATGTTWATTTCTTGCCTTTGTAACACAGAGGAAATTGCACATTACAAGTGTAGTGATTTAAGTCCAGTCCAAGATGACCAGTACACTGCCTGTCTAGTACATGATAACACAGACTAGCCTATTCCCCCCTGATTGGCTGAGCTTTGAACTGAGAATTGATGCCTGAATACCAATGAGTTTCTCCTTCTCGCTCGTTCTCTCGATTCCTTCTCCCCCACATCAGAAACAGGGAAAAACATTTTTTTAAGAAACTCCCATCCTCACATTCGCCACAGATCCGGTTAATTTGTCACCCAGTGCTGCATGGGTACTTCGCTTAAGTATATGGTTATAAAATGATTGAAATTACTACAGCTTCCAGATAGCTTTCCACCACCTTTCATTCTGCATCACCGCCCCCATATGTCCTTTCCACTACACCGTCTATGAAATACTGGTTCTCCCGAAAGCTATATAGCTCATCCACTGTATGTGTTAGTCTATTTCCACACTGGGAGATGTCTGTAGGGCTTAAACGTGAGAATTCCACTCTTTCCTATTRCTTTCATGAGTCTCTTTCACTGACTCACACACGCTAGCCCTCTTGGGCATGTCTTGAGATGTGCTATATGCACTATTGTGGCTGTGCCTCTTGAAGCTGATGTCCTCCCCACCAGAATGACCTCATATACTGTATACTATTCATAACCAATTAAATTAGAACATGTTTCAACTAATGCTGCTGGAGAATAGGCCCACCAGTTGAATCTGTCTTCTYAAAGAGAGGAGACAAATTGTCATTCTGGTTACAGTTTTTGTGAACTGCTGGTCCTCAAAGGTGAGGGAATAATTGTATCATTGGCCATATTACTGAGTCTTGGGTGGGATTCAATCCCAGCGCGCTTTGCCTGCTATGCGGCTTTTAAAGGCAATGTTCCCGCCTTGTCGAGACCTCATTCTTGGTAAATCGTCTCAATTGGAAACAAGACAACAGTAATCATCTCGTCCCTCAAGAATGATGCAGTGCCCCCCCCCCCCCCCCCCCCCCCCGCCAATTCCGCTCCTCCATGTGAGTAACACATTTCAGTTCATTAATATAGCTCCCGTCTTGGGCCGATCAGTGTAACTGTGTAAATGCCAGATCTCTACGGCAAAGACGCATCATTCACCCAAGTTTAGTCAAAATCGGGCCAGTGCTGTCTGAGATATCACACGTGGCTAACGTACTAATGGATGGAGACAGATCCAGTCCCCTCCCTGATTTCATTGTGGGGGACAATTACCTTTAAATGGCACATAGCACACAAAGCATGATCGAGATGGTCCCTTTAGTCTCTGTCATACTGACATGAACATGTGTTATTTAGAGGTTGATAAAATGTATGGGCATAGACCCGATGGATGTCCTCTGTCTGTCTCTATCACAAATAAACACATAGGAATGAATTAATCTCTGTCTTGGGAGTTTTTGTACGAGTTTTGAGAGTTACAAACGTTTTTGTCCCATACCGGAAACACAAATCTACTGCATCTGAAATAAATAAATGAACAACCTCTCYTGCCTTTAAAAAGTCATCTTCCTGTAGTGTCCCTCTCTATGTCAATGCTTGTGTATAAACTCTATGATAGAATCCTTGGTCTCCCTCCCACCCTGTTGCAGCTTCCCGCATAATGGAATAACATTGATGACTTTTTCATCCCCAGATGTATCCATTCCGGCTCCATTGCCTGTGCAATCACAGAACTGAAGTGGCATTTGCATGGGTAAGTGCTCACGTGCATGCTTTCCATCAACAGCTAAATTACCACAAAACCCACCATTTTTATTCAGGGATGGTCTCCAGATAATTCCATTTTCATGCACTAACGTAAACAGTATTCGGTTCAATAACCTGAGTGGGTCTGTCTGTGTGAGTGAAAGTGGTGTGTTTTTTGTCAAAAGGGCATTTCTATGTCTGTAATATGTTATTCTGGTTTGAGTGTGTGTTTGGAGTCATATCTACATGTGTTTGTATGTGGGTGAGCCTATGTGTGTGGTGTGTCCCCAACAGACCTCTRTACATGTGCTCGTTTGTCAGTAGACAGTACACAGTCACTTCCCTTCAAATCAGTGAAYGAAGGAGAGATAACTGGGATGTAACCATTGAGGCCACTGTAATGAACTCCCTCACCATCACAACTTGACTAATGCACTCATAGAGCTGTGACGCATATTTAGATAATACGTTTATTATAATACGAATATCACAACTATGGGAAATGATCACTGTTCAGGAGTCCAACCATAACAACACTTTCAAGATAGCTGCGCTATGTTGATGGTAATAAGTGCTTTTGTCATGTAAGACAGTAAACCACAGGGTATTCAGCTGCTGTGTTGTACATTCATTTAAGCTACATGCCATGTAGTTTGGCAGTAGTGCAGGCAGGTCTTTTGGTCAGTTTATTTGTCCAATTAAGATAGGACTGGTATTGGTACTGCCTTCTGTGACATCAATGCAGGCTTTGCAGTCCTCGCTGTAAAATCTTTAATATACTTCAGGTTAGAAGAACCTGTATTTATAATTTAATGACATCCTATTGGGTAATTGCTATTCTTTTGCGTTTGCTATTCATATTGCAATAACCCTGAGCCATTTGGGCATGATGAGTTGAGAGAACTCCGCAGTTTTGCTTGTCAGTTTTGCTAATCTTATTAATTGAAATCCATTTGTGGTTAAATGCTGACCATCTCTTTTTGAAGGCAGTATCTTGATATGTTTTGTAATAGAAGTACTGAATGCTATTGTGCTTTACCGAGGTGCTTTACAGTGGTGCTTTACAGAGGTGCTTTACAGAGGTGCTTTACAGAGGTGCTTTACAGAGGTGCTTTACAGAGGTGCTTTACAGKGGTGCTTTACAGAGGTGCTTTACAGAGGTTATACTATACTATGATCAAACAAAAAGCACCATATCCTTGTGATTAAAATGTGAATATTATGACTTAATGGAGAGATCCAATTTGCCCAGGTGCTTGGTACAAAGTTGATAGCGTGTAAAACCAACAATGCTGTCCCTCCATTTCTTCATTCTGGTGCAGTACCACATACTGTATGCAGGGACACTTGAGTGATAATGGCCTCCCTGGATGCTCTGTCCATTTATCCAGGCACGAAAATTAAACACTCCTGCTATCAAGGGACACGATTGTTTAGGCATATACGCCTGAGAATTTTCACTATGGAATGCAAATTTTCCTCTCAAATTGCCTCAATTTACAGGTTACAAATCATGGGGGGGATGTGTCAATCAAACTATTGTGGGCAAGTCTGTTTGTGCAAATGTGTAATGTCCTCCAGTGTCTATGTTGGGGMTTTTTTCTCCACCATTTACAGTAGGTTCCAATTACTATAATGACTATTTCTACATCTCAGATGTAGATTAACTAAATGGAACCATAGATGATGGTGAGTTGGACATGGTGATTGGAAGCCATTCGCAATTCAACGGCTCAGACACGAGAGGTATGTGGCAGGGTCCACAGTCAATCACGGACTACAAAAAGAAAACCAGCCCCGTCGCGGACCACTATGRCTTGCTCCCAGACAAACTAAACAACTTCTTTGCTCGCTTTGAGGACAATACAGTGCCACCGACACGGKCCGCAACCKAAACCTGCGGGCCCTCCTTCACTGCAGCCAACGTGAGTAAAACATTTAAACATATTAATCCTCGCAAGGCTGCCGGCCCAGACGGCATCCCTAGCCGCGTCCTCAGAGCATACGCAGARCAGCTGGCTGGTGTGTTAACGGACATATTCAATCAAGCCTTATCCCAGTCTGCTGTTCCCACATGCTTCAAGAGGGCCACCATTGTTCTTGTTCCCAAGAAAGCTAAGGTAACTGAGCTAAACGACTATCGCCCCGTAGCACTCACTTCCGTCATCATGAAGTGCTTTGAGAGACTAGTCAAGGACCATATCACCTCCACCGTACCTGACACCCTAGACCCACTCCAATTTGCTTACCGCTCCAATAGGTCCACAGACGACGCAATCGCAATCACACTGCACACTGCCCTAACCCATCTGGACAAGAGGAATACCTATGTAAGAATGCTGTTCATCYACTACAGCTCAGCATTTAACACCATAGTACCCTCCAAACTCGTCATTAAGCTCGTCATTAACCCTGGGTCTCGACCCCGCCCTGTGCAYCTGGGTCCTGGACTTCCTGACAGGCCGCCCCCAGGTGGTGAGGGTAGGAAACAACATCTCTACCCCGCTGATCCTCAACACTGGGGCTCCACAAGGGTGCATTCTCAGCCCTCTCCTGTACTCCCTGTTCACCCATGACTGCGTGACCATGCACACCTCCAACTCAATCATCAAGTTTGCAGACGACACTACAGTGGTAGGCTTGATTACCAACAACGACGAGACTGCCTACAGGGAGGAGGTGAGGGACCTCGGAGTGTGGTGTCAGGAAAATAACCTCACACTCAACGTCAACAAAACAGAGGAGATGATCGTGGAGTTCAGGAAACAGCAGAGGGAGCAGCCCCCTATCCACATCGACGGGACAGTAGTGGAGAAGGTGGAAAGTTCTAAGTTCCTTGGCATACACATCACGGACAAATTGAAATGGTCCATCCACACAGACAGCGTGGTGAAGAAGGCGCAGCAGCGCCTCTTCAACCTCAGGAGGCTGAAGAAATTTGGCATGTCACCAAAAACACTCACAAACTTTTATAGATGCACCATCYAGAGCATCCTGTCGGGCTGTATCACCGCCTGGTACGGAAACTGCTCCGCGGGTAGTGAGGTCTGCACAACGCATCACCGGGGGRAAACTACCTGCCCTCCAGGACACCTACACCACCCGATGTCACAGGAAGGCAAAAAGATCATCAAGGACAACAACCACCCGAGCCACTGCCTGTTCACCCCGCTATCATCCAGAAGGCGAGGTCAGTACAGGTGCATCAAAGCGGGGACCGAGAGACTGAAAAACAGCTTCTATCGCAAGGCCATCAGACTGTTAAACAGCCATCACTAACATTGAGTGGCTGCGGCCAACATACTGACTCATCTCAAGCCACTTCAATATTTAAAAATCCGATGTAATAAATGTATCACTAGCCACTTTAAACAATGCCACTTTATATAATGTTTACATACCCTACATTACTCATCTCATATGTATATYCTGTACTCTATACCATCTACTGCATCTTGCCTATGCCGTTCGGATATCGCTCCAATATATATATTCCATATATCAGTACCTGATGGAGTCGGTACCAGCCTATCAGTTCCTGATGGAGTCGGTACCAGCCTATCAGTACCTGATGGAGTCGGTACCAGCCTATCAGTACCTGATGGAGTACATCCATGTACTGCTCCATTTTGCTCTCAATCTAGCCGTTATATAGGAATGTACTTAGTACCTCAGTCATGCTCTTCCTTTATGCGTATTAGACAGCTACGGCATGTGGATGTTCTTTGTTTAGTGCTGCACAGTAAATACTTTCTCACAGAAATCAACAGATGGGAGCCAAGCATTAGTATATGACGTTGCACGTCATATACTCTTATTAAATGGGATACAAAAACAATGCATTTGGGTAATTATTGTTCTAAGG
Source organism: Salvelinus sp. IW2-2015 (assembly GCF_002910315.2). NCBI lineage: Eukaryota > Metazoa > Chordata > Actinopteri > Salmoniformes > Salmonidae > Salvelinus > Salvelinus sp. IW2-2015. The sequence goes on along the minus strand of NC_036868.1, from coordinate 1,341,616 downwards.
TTGTACCCCAAAGCAATACAATCTACTGTTAGCAGGTAATGCCTTGAAGATTACCTCAAATGACTTTGCTGCCAACCACACAGTCGGTGTATTCTTTGAGCAGAAAAAGTTAAAATGCTTTGAATGGGTTGTAGGCCTTATCCAAGTATAGAAGAGTCAGAAAGACCTAGCACACACCTGCTTGCTTCCTACAAACATACCCCCATTCCTTTTTCCACGACTTCCCGTTGGCACGATACAGCGGGTCTTTGATGTGAAGCGTCTTGGGTACACAGCTTATCGATCAGTGTCTGTCTTGTCTCTTCAAAGTCTGCTCCGATGCGTGTCACGCTGAGATAAGTGCACCAAGGGAACAATGTTTTTTCATGTACTACCAGTGGTGATTGAAGTGAATGTGATCAAAAGGCCACACTGTTTCTCTACCTGACTACCAATGATAACTTTATTATAGCTATCTTCCTCACACTATTAACTAGCCAGATGAGAAGTTACTGAGGAACAGAAACAGCTGCAATGCAAACAAGAGGACTCTAAATGGTGGGCCTCTGTGTCATCCATTGTTGTCATGTGAGCATAATTAATTTAGCGGTTGGTGGTTGTAGATCAAATGTCAAGGGTGGACTGTGGCAGAAGCACTCCACTAGAAATGTTTTATTTAACTAGGCAAGTCAGTGAAGAACAAATTCTTATTTACAATGACGGCCTACAGCGGCCAAACCCGGATGACGCTGGGCCAATTGTGCGCTGCCCTGTGGGACTCCCAATCACGGCCGGTTGTCATACCGGTTGTCATGCTCCCTTGTCTACATCTCTGTGCCCTTCTCCCTCTCCTTTTTCTGTCTCTCCTCATAACAGTCTATTGCCAAGGGTTTACTCATTTCACAATCCGTTCATCAGAGGTCCAGGGAGACCTTGGCACAGCTCATCCAATACGCATGAGACTGATTTCCCTTCTCGCCCCCCATCACTCTCTCCCTGGGCCTTAGCCTCCTCTCATCAAAAGTCCATTGATAAAAATCGGTCGTAAACACTCAAGAGAGAGAAGGTTCACCGTCTGTCTCGGCCCCACCACTGGGCACCGAACCACTGATCTCCCACTCTGTGCCATTTGATTAATCTCCTCTCTTAATGACACCCTACCCTCCCCCCGTCTCATGCCTTTTCAGAAGCCCCACCACATTCACGGATTACAGAGCGGAAGATGCCATTAAAGAAGAAAAGGAGACGCTTCTCTTCGACCCAGGCAGGGAACGTGGGCTTCAGWAGCAAAAGTTCCTGTGTTATCCTTGCTCATAAAAAGACTCCCATTAAAAACAGCAAGGAGTCCTTCATGTTCTAAAACACAATAGCTCCATGCTGGCACTGGGAAAARCTTGGGGGTTTTGATTTCCCTTATCAGCCTCCAAATGCCCCTCCACACGAGCTGTTGGCACTCTTTCAAGTCCCCTGCCATCACAAGGGGTACTTTTGCCTCAATTTTTTTGTTCCTAATAAATTCAGGGATATGATTGAATGAGGTGACTTTGTAAATCTTTGTCCTATACTTTGAAGAGTGAGGCCATTTGAACAACAGCCAAATTGCACCAACATTTGATTGTGTTTGCTTTGTCTGTTGATCTCAAAAGTCAGAAGTGATCAAGGATCTACAGATGTAGGATCTTCCATTTGATCACTCTTTTGTTGCGGTGAATGCAAACTTCTAAAGTTTGTAATTTCCACGTTGAAATTTCAGACCTGATTTGCCCTAATGAAAAATGTATCAACCCCTACAAAAAATGTCCATTAATTATAATCCACATACTAATTAAAATGTCCTGTTGCTGCAGGATTATGTTCCTGCTATAGAAAACTGGCTCAAATGAAGATCCTACATCTGTAATACATCTAGCCTCCCTCACTGAGTCAGGCTAGGGGTTGGCTGGGGTTTAAGTCTCAATGTTTTCTTCTCCTTTACCATCTGCTTCATTCAACTAATTCATATAATATGAATTAGTTGCAGTCAAATGAATCCAACACTTTGTTCCACGTGCATTATTGTTAACGTGCAACGTCTGCCGTATAATATCTGTTTTCCACAGCTCTGTACTACTCTCCATGCTACACCTCAGACTGACTGCATTCCCCCTGGATATTATATCTGCTTTTACAATTCAGCTATATTCATCTTTAATAGGCTGACTTCAATTGTATGGGAAGTTTCAATGTCACAGAGTACTTGTTATTCAGACTAAAGTTACTATGGATTAGTATTCCTATAGGAATTCTACGGAGCCATAGGAGGCCAAGGTTCCGTTTCTGATGCATAAACTGTGGAGTTTAGAGGTCTATCTCCCCCTAGTGGCTATCTTTAGTTTATTTTCATCTGACATAGATCTGAATGGATGGATGGCTTTCAGATGATATAATTATCAAATTATTTGTGCATTAAACATTTGAACGACCTGAGCCGTTTTGTTGGGTATGCCCAACAAAAATGCTGGTAAACATATTTAGCCACCAGCCTTTGGGCTTCAGTTCGTATCTATCAACAATGCCATTGACGCAGGCCTAATGTGACGGCATTGTGAGAAATAAGACATCTACTGGTACAGCATTTATCACGAAGGCTAGGACCTCCAACTGTTAACCATGGTCTCCCACCTACCATAACTGATTCCACTGTTTGGCATCTACAGTAGTTTCAAACTGTGCCGTATTGCTAAGGATGATTACATGGGAAGGATCAGTTCAACCTCCCCCAGCAACTGTGTGTGTGTGAGCCTCACGGGCAACATTAGACAGCATCTCAGTGCATGCCTTGAACCAGCCAAAAACAAAATGAAGGTATCTATGCCACTGTGATATATTGTCCCAGACCCTGTGGTAGACCGGTAGAAACGGCAAATGGTGTTTTCTTGTATTGTGAAGGCCCTCTGTGAAGTACATGGGTCAACATCTCACACAAAAAAAGCGATGGTGGGTGAGCTTCTGCCTTTCTATTTCAAACAGCCTCATTTTCTCGCTCCCAAAACAATTACTGTTAAGGTTAACATTCCACCAAGCAATGTTACTCATCGCCTTTCTCTGTGCCGACCYCACCTGTATGTCCATAAATCAAGACTACTTTTAGAGTGGTGATGCTTACGGGTTGAAACCACACCCTGGTAAAACCTGTTACTGGAAAGGGTGAGGCCTATGGTCACATGAACTAAGCTGTCTAGCGATGACACAGCAAAAATATATATAAGCTACTGCCAGCATGGAAATCAGATGAATCAAGTAGCACAGCTGCAAATAAGTCACCACGTAAAGATTATCCATCATTGATACCTTTCAGCTTCGCACCTGATCATTCATGTGTGTTACATTTGTGGTTCGGGGGGTTCCTTTTGATAGATATGACCCCTGAACCCTTCCTTTGTCATCTCTCTTCCCTCATAGGGTTAACTCTCCAACAGACACGTTTGAATTATTTTCAACATGAGTTGCATCAAAGTTTTTAAAAATGATAAAGTCTACCTTCTYGAGCATACTGTCCCCATTCATTTCTCAAACTTAACCCTGTTCCCATCCAAAACTCAGTGACCTACTTAGTAAGCCACACCACCTTCCAGATGCCTTGACAAAGGAACACTGCTTGCCAGGAATAATAATCAAGGGGTTGTAAAATCTCAGTCAGTCCGTCTCTACCTACATGAATCACGTTTGTGATTTATTAGAATGTGTCATTTTAACCCTGTTTCCCAGGAGTCGGTGAGCAAGGGCCACCACTTGACATAAATGGGACAAAGATACACCAAAAATGGTTTCCATAAAAGTTCTGGAACAGAAGACTATAATTATCTGATCTTGTGCTTTTAATGACTTTATAGACATGTTGTATACTTTAATAGAGGGTACTATATCATATACTAATATATCATATACAACTATATCATATACTACAATATCATATACTACTATTTTATATACTACTATATCATATACTACTATTTGATATACTATTATATCATACACCACTATATCATATACTACTATATCATCTACTACTATATCATATACAACTATATCATCTACTACTATATCATATACAACTATATCATATACAACTATATCATATACACCTATGTCATATAAAACTATATCACATACTATTTTATATACTACTATATCATATASTACTATATCATATACTTCTACTAAATAATATACAACTACATCATATACAGTGCATTCGGAAAGTATTCAGACCCCTTCCCTTTTTCCACATTTTCTTTCGTTTCAGCCTTATTCCAAAATGGATTAAACAAAATCAATCTACACTCAATACCCAGTAATGACAAAGCAAAAACATTTTTTGCTGATGTTTTGTTTGCAAATTTATATTAAAAAAAAACTGAAATACCTTATTTACAGAAGTATTCAGACCCTTTGCTTTGAGACTTGTTATTGAGCTCAGGTGCATCCTATTTCCATTGATTATCGTTGAGAGGTTTCTACAACTAGATTGGAGTCCACTTGTGGCAAATTCAATTGATTGGACATGATTTGGAAAGTCACACACCTGTCTACAGTATATAAGGTCCCACAATTGACAGTGCATGTCTGAGCAAAAACCAAACCATGAGGTCYAAGGAACTATATATCATATACAAGTGTATTTCCCACTACTTAAATGGATAGCACAAATGGACTGAGGAAAGCAATAAAAATGTCCCTGAAAGGTAAAAAAMACCTATCATAAAAATGGGCTCCACTGATAGCTGTACCCGGTCTGTTACACATGGTCTCAATCTGTCAACATGGGCGGCAAATAACRTGCTGTTAGCAGATAGACAAAAATGTCTGCTCGTGTCCTTAATTCGATTCCCATAGAGTATCTCTTTCTCTCTTGGAGCAAGAGGACCGACACACACAGAGATATGCCGATTATAGTGCTCCACATGGGGCCACATGCTCTGTGTAGTGTGATACCTCACCCATCTTGGTATGGGGTTAAGGAATTGCTTGCATAATAATAGGCACGATCTCTCAAAACACAAACTGAGTTCATTGTTTAATCATAAAATATTTGCATATGATGAACATTAAGTTGGTGTGACCCATTAAAAATTGCCGGCAAAGTTGTATAGCCATGGTTTCTAGAAAATATATATTATAAATAAACCAGGTAGTTTGGGTCCTGGATGCTGATTGGCAGAAACAGCATTTCAGCCGAGTGTATATAGGACAARATACCAGTTTATAATAGCAATAAGACACCTCAGAGGTCATGCCTAAGAACAACCCTTGGCCAATATATAGCACCCCCTCTGGCCTTATTGCTTAATTATAAACTGTGTGGTTCGAGCCCTGAATGCTGATTGTCTGACAGCCGGGATATATAGGTTTWTACTGCTCTAATTACGTTGGTAAGCAGTTTATTAMAGCAATAACGCACCTCCGGGGTTTGTCATATACAGTAAAACCAATATACCACGGTTATGGGCTGTATCCAGGAACTCTGCGTTGCGTCATGCATAAGAACAGCCCTTAGCCGTGGTTTATTGTCCATATACCACACCCCCTCGGGCCTTATTGCTTATTTTGACCAACGTTATGACTTTAGACTTTCAAATCACACTCAACTTGAAATTCATGCAAAACAAGTGGAAGACTCTTATTACGATTCAGCATACATTCAGTACACAGATGTCAGAATACAGTCCCAATGGAAAGGAGTCTTACATACATTAGCCTGGATGAATCAAGCTATCTTATGCAACATTAACCATGTGTCAGTCACCGAGTGTGAGCATGCATGAGTGTACAAGTTCATCCGCTCTGGTGTAGAGGAGGTCAAGTCATCACGTTAGTGGAAAATAATTGGCCCAGGTGACAATCCAGTGACAATTACTGTATGGTGACATACGTTCGCTCCATAGGGACCTGTGTCCAGGTCGACCCCATTAGATAATGGAGGGTTAGCCGTGTTGATGGCAGGCGTCAGGAAGGTCTCAGACGAGTGAGGACAGGCAAGTGGTGTGAAAGTGAGGAGTTGACGAGCTGGCATACTGTACAAAGCTGTTGGGTCAGTTGAGTTTGTGAGCACTAAATCAGGGTTGGGGTCAATTCTTGTGACAGGTCATGAACTCTACTTTCACCAAATAATAAAGATAGTTAATTCAATAACATAGCTGAACAAAATATTACCATGACAGGACAAAACGAGGAGGATGGTTTTGTTAGTTAAGCTAGYAAATCTGTTTGTTTGGTTACTGGAACTGTGTGATTTAAACATGAAAATACATTATCTAAGTCAGGGCTCTCCAACTCTGTTCCTGGAGAGATACRATCCAGTAGGTTTCCACTCCAACCCTAATCTAGCGCACCTGATTCTAATAATTAGCTGGTTGATAAGCTGAATCAGGTTAGTTTCAACTGGGGGTTGAAAGGAAAACCTACAAGAGGGTAGCTCTCCAGGAACAAGGATGGACAGCCCTGATCTAAGCGATTGATAGTTGGTATTCAGCAGTCATTAAAGTATACCTTATTTACAGCTCTATAGAGATGAGATGATGAAATAATTAAGTCATCACTAGCCAGCAACCGCCATCACTAGCTGGCGACCACCAGGTTACTCAACCCTGCACCTTAGAAGCTGCTGCCCTATATACACAGTACATAATCATGGAATCACTGGTCACTTTAATAATGGAACAACAGTTACTTTAATKATGTTTACATACTGCTTTACTCATTTACTCAGTGCCTTTGGAAAGTATTCATTTTTCCTCATCAATCTACACACAATACCCAATAACGACAAAGCAAAAACAGGTTTTTATAAATGTTTTCACATTTATTACAAATAAAAAAACGGAAATATCACATTTACATAAGTGTTCAGACCCTTTACTCAGTACTTTGTTGAAGCAACTTTGGCAGCGATTACAGCGTCAAGTCTTCTTGGATATGARGCTACAAGCTTGGCACACCTGTATTTGGMGAGTTTCTCCCATTCTTCTCTGCAGATCCTCTCAAGCTCTGTCAGGTTGCATGGGGTGCGTTGCTGCACAGCTATTTMCAGGTCTCTCCAGAGATAMTCGATCAGGTTCAAGTCTGGGCTCTGACTGGGCCGCTCAAGGACATTCAGAGGCTTGTCCCGAATCCACTCCTGCGTTGTCTTGGCTGTGTGCTMAGGGTCYTTGTGCTGTTGGAAGGTGAACCGTCGCCCCAGTCTGAGYWCCTGAGCACTCTGGAGCAGGTTTTCATCAAGGATCTCTCTGTACTTTGCTCCGTTCATCTTTCCTTCGATCCTGACTAGTTTCCCAGTCCCTGCCACTGAAAAACATCTCCACAGCATGATGCTGCCACCACCATGCTTCACCGTAGGGATGGTGCCAGGTTTCCTCCAGAAGTGACYCTTGGCATTCAGACCAAAGAGTTCAATCTCGGTTTCATCAGACCCAACTCCAAGCGGCCTGTCATCTGCCTTTTACTGAGGAGTGGCTTCCGTCTGGCCTCCATAAAGGCCTGATTGGTGGAGTGCTGCAGAGATGGTTGTCCTTCTGGAAGTTTCTRCTATTTCCACAGAGGAACTCTAAAGCTCRGTCAGAGTGACCATCGGGTTCCTGACCAAGGCCCTTCTCCWCCGATTGCTCAGTTTGGCCGGGCGGCCAGCACTAGGAAGAGTCTTTGTGGTTCCAAACTTCTTCCATTTACGAATGATGGAGGTCACTGTGTTATTGGGGACGTTCAATGCTGCAGAAAAGTTTTGGTATCCTTCCCCAGATCTGGGCCTTGACACAATCCTGTCTCGGAGCTCTGTGGACAATTCCTTCAACCTCATGGCTTGGTTTTTGCTCTGACATGCACTGTCAACTGTGGGACCTTATACAGGTGTGTACCTTTCCAAATCATGTCCAATCAATTGAATTTACCACAGGTGGATTCTAAACAAGTTGTAGAAACATCTCAAGGACGATCAATGGAAACAAGATGCACCTGAGCTCAATTTCGAGTTTCATAGCAAAGGGTCTGAATACTTATGTAAATAAGGTATTTCTGTTTTTTATTTTTAATACATTTGCAAAAATTTCCCTCAAACTTTTTCGCTTTGTCATTATGGGGTATTGTGATGTCATTATGGGGTATTGTGATGTCATTATAGGGTATTGTGATGTCATTATGGGGTATTGTGTGTAGATTGCTGAGGATTTGTTTTTATTTAATCAATTTTAGAATAAGGCTGTAATGTAACAAAAAAAAATTAAAGTCAAGGGGTCTGAATACTTTCTGAAGGCACTGTATATACTGTATTCTACTGTATTTTAGTCAAAGACACTCCAACATTGCCCGACCTAATATTTATATATTTCTTAATTCCATTCTTTTACTTTTAGATTTCTGTGTGTTGTTGTGAATTGTTAGATACTACTGCACTGTTGCAGCTAGGAACACAAGCATTTCTCTACACCTGTAATAACATCTGTTAAATACGTGTATGTGACCAATAACATTTTKTTTTAAATAAAACAACGTAATATACATAAATTATGTTTAATAAGTGATCGGTAGTAATGGGCAGTCACTACCTGTCACACCCTGACCTTAGAGAGCCTTTTRATGTCTCATTTTGGTTTGGTCAGGGTGTGATTTGGGGTGGGCATTCTATGTTTTTGTTTTCTATGATTTTGTATTTCTATGTTTTGGCCGGGTATGGTTCTCAATCAGGGACAGCTGTCTATCGTTGTCTCTGATTGGGAACCATACTTAGGTAGCCCTTTCCCTCCTTTCATTGTTTGTGGCACTATAGTCTTAAGCTTCACGGTCGTTTTTGTATTGTTTATTGTTTTTGTCGGCATCATCCTAATAAAAAGGAATATGTACGCTGACCACGCTGCGCTTTGGTCTACTTCCTTTGACGGCCGTGACACTACCATCATGGGACTTTTATTAATTGTTATATTCTGTGTTGTTACTGCCTTCAGCCCACATAATGCATAGTGCATTTCATGTTTAAAAAARCTGCGAAAACGTGATAATTAAAAAAATTATCAAACCAAAAACCAAACCGACCTCAAAAAGCACAAATCACTCAGCACTAATGATTACCKCACTTCAGTGGATGTTGAAAACATTTCTACCGGCAAATGAACACATTTCTAGCAGCAACTGTGTTAATTATAGCCTTGGTATAAGCTGGACAATCAACTCGGGACTCCATGCGTTCTCTGGAAAAMAATACAACTCCGTGGAAGGTTAGTGCCACTTAGCTAACAGGTTGTTTGTTATTTCCTATAGAACGCATAGACCCTCGTTCTCGTTGGTTATCCCTTACGTATAATAATACATCGCCATTTTGAAGAKATTTTCAAATGCACTATGCCCAATTGCTAAAATGTAGTATAACTATCTCACCTGTGTTTGTAAACCAGTGTAGTTATAATACAATATGCACTATAAGTCATTATAGTTCAGGATCTATAAATAATCAAACATTTGTATAACTGCTTATGAGTTCTTATGGATGCAAATAGTCAGTATTATAAGACCTGTTACAAAGCATTATATGTATGTATTTCATYGAAACGTCTAAATGTTTCTGTCTGCCCCATGGCAAAATGTGTAGAATTGAAAAAAAAATTGATCTGTTTTCCCCAACAACAACAACAAAACTGTGCTATGCCACTGTTGTGGCCTCTAATCACCCTGCAAAGACAACTAGGTTTCCCATTTGAATTTCTGGAGATTGCTTCACCTGGCAATGAAGTGTAATCAATGTCCCTTGTTTCCCTAGCAACAAGAAAAGAGACATAATTCAGCTTGACAAGGTAATTACAGATTGGTGGTGGGAGGCCATTATTGTTTTAGAATGCAGCTTTGCCAGGGAAACACCAGCTATAAAACTCATAAAGCTTTGGAAATTATGGACAGGTTTACCCAAGAATAAGGTCATATAAGTGGCRGATTTACAATCACATCGATTGCTGTGTTTATATATAAACGACATGGTCAAAAGTATGTGGACACATGCTCGTCGAACATTTCATTCCAAAATCTTGGGCATTAATATGGAGTTGGTCCTCCCTTTGCTGCTATAACAGCCTTCACTCTTCTGGGAAGGCTTTCCACTACATGTTGGAACATTACTGCAGGGACTTGCTTCCATTCAGCCATAAGCATTAGTGAGGTTGGGCACTGATGTTGGGCGATAAGGCCTGGCTCGCAGTCGGCGTTCCAATTCATCCCAATGGTGTTCCATGGGGTTGAGGTCAGGGCTTTGTGCAGGCCAGTCAATTTATTTGGGCTGCATTCTGAGGTGGAGTTAACTCTAATGAACTTATCCTCTGCAGCAYAGGTAACTCTGGGTCTTCCTTTCCTGTGGCGGTCCTCATGAGATGGTTCTTGCGCTTTCAAAGTTCTTGACATTTTCCGGATTGACTGACCTTCATGTCTTAAAGTAATGATGGACTGTCGTTTCTCTTTGCTTATTCGAGATGTTCTTGCCATAATAGTGACTTGGTCTTTTCCCAAATAGGGCTATCTTCTGTATACAGTGGTTGCTCCACTAGAAGTTTTGTGATTATGCCGCGGGACTTCGAGGTAATTTGTGGTTTAGTACGGTACCCTGCGTCACCACTTCATTGCTCCAGACCACCACAAGGGGGAGTTAGAGCACTGATTGTGCTATTGGCTCCTACTGTGTCTGTGACAATGAATGGGTGACATAAACCTAAATAGAAACAGATAATTGTGCTTCAAAATTGAATTTCAATTAGTTGAATGATGAAGATGAAGAAGGTGATTGAATTTAGAACAAGAACAAGAAGATGAAGGTGATTGAATTAGAACAATAGTGTAAGAATTGCATGCGCACACCCTCATAAATACACTTATTTTTTTGTTTCTACTTGTCAGTATTACTTACTAAAACTGTTGTTACACTAAGGTTTTAATTCTAAGAGAAACTAAAATATTCAATTATATTCGATGATATTATTAAGATATATGTGTTTACTGAATATAAGCAAGTGATGTCTGCTAAATAATCAAGTTGATGGCGCAGTCATATAGCCTCAGCACCTACATAAAGCTGAGTGACTCAGTCATATAGCCTCAGCACCTACATAAAGCTGATTGACTCAGTCATATAGCCTCAGCACCTCCATAAAGCTGAGTGACTCAGTCATATAGCCTCAGCACCTCCATAAAGCTGAGTGACTCAGTCATATAGCCTCAGCACCTACATAAAGCTGAGTGACTCAGTCATATAGCCTCAGCACCTACATAAAGTGACTCACTCATTCATGTCTTTGGATCAAAATAAATAAGTACCAACATTCTTTCTGATAGTCTTTATTAATAAAAAAATATTTTGGTTATCCTGACCTGGACACCATGTATTATAATAGTGCATTATGGGCTTTTAGCAGGACAATAGACTCTTGCCAACACCTCTCTGTATTTTGATACTTTGTGCAAGGCAATTGATCAGCATTAAAAACGTTGTGGTTGGGGCCTCGCGAGTGGCGCAGCGGTCTAAGACACTGCATTGCAGTGCAAACTGCGTTGCTACAGATGCTGTTTCCGAACCCGTGCCAGGCCGCGACCAGGAAACCCATGAGGCCATGGTTGGCTTTTGGTTTCTCTCCCTCTAAAAACAGAAATAAATCATTCTAAATAACAAACTAGCTTTATTTAAATAAATATGTTTTAAACTAAGCGATTATWATTATTATTAATTCATTTAGAATGATATAAAAGCCCCACTGAGATATTCTCACAGATCAGATTTGCCCTAACGAAAAATGCCCCTAATGATGGCGCTGACTAGGGAACGTTCCCGCTGTTCTTAGTGCCTGTCTGCACATTCAAACTAAAACAATGTCACTAATAATGGCGCAAAAAAATGCCCCTTYGATGTGAATTGGGAGGGCAGAAATTATTAAATGATAGTMTTTGTGACCAAAATCCRCAAGTCTACCAGTATTTTTTAAATGTCTCCAGTAGATTTTTCGTTCCTCCTGAAAGCCCTAATCTGCTCACTTWAKTGAATAGAGATCCTGGTCATGGTGCTACAGTATGTTGTTACAGCATAATCAAAGTGAGGACAATCGGTGATCTGCTGTATACTTATGGCCTATTGTAAACTGAAAGTCACACCTTTCCAGTACTCACCCCGCCCCAAACTCCACCCTTAACACAGTTACCATTCAAAAACGAGCTGTTTATCTAAAAAGAAAAAAATGACATTGTGACCAAAGAGAACAGACGAAATGGACATAGTTTTCATCAAGCCAGCTTCTTTCTATGGTGCTACCCATTCCAGGGTTAGGACCGTAAATAAGCCAGAGCCGAGAGGATCACCAAAACTAAAGGTATTTCGGTTTCAGTGCATTTTCTCAATGTGTAGGCAGACTGTGTAACAAAATCGATAATTAAATAAAGTATTTTTTATTTTTTATTTCAATAAATTAAATTGTGTACTAAAAACGTGAATGTGTTATTGCAGAGAATACAACCATGCCAACAACCGAGCGACAGCTGATGCACAGCTGATCCAGAGCCTGGCACTATTGGCAGAGAGTCACATATCATTGGCAGAGAGTCAGACGGCATTGGTGGAGAGTCAGGGGGCATTGGCGGAGAGTCAGACGGCATTGGTGGAGAGTCAGGCGGCATTGGTGGAGAGTCAGGCGGCATTGGCAGAGAGTCAGGCGGCATTGGCGGAGAGTCAGGCGGCATTGGCGGAGAGTCAGGCGGCATTGGTGGAGAGTCAGGGGGCATTGGTGGAGAGTCAGGGGGCATTGGCGGAGAGTCAGGCGGCATTGGTGGAGAGTCAGGCGGAAAATGACGCGTTGAAGAGGGCAAGGAACGAGATGGAATCACAATCCATGCCAGGCACACCTGTGAGCTCTGGAACTCAACATACCATAATTGAACTCTTTGGCCTGAATGCCAAGCGTCACGTTTGGAGGAAACCTGGCACCATCCTTACGGTGAAGCATGTTGGTGGCAACATCATGCTCTGGGGATGCTTTTCAGCGGCATGGACTGGGAGACTAGTCAGGATCGAGGGAAAGATGAACGTAGCAAAGTACAGAGAGATCCTTGATGAAAACCGCTCAGGACCTCAGACTGGGGGCGAAGGTTCACCGGGGTGAAGGTTCACCTTCCAACAGGAGAAAGACCCTAAGCACACAGCCAAGACAACGCAGGAGTGGCTTCGGGACAAGTCTCTGAGTGTCCTTGAGTGGCCCAGCCAGAGCCCAGACTTGACCCTGATCGAAAATCTCTGGAGATGTGCAGCGATGCTCCCCATCCAACCTGACAGAGCTTAAGAGAATCTGCAGAGAAGAATGGGAGAAACTCCCCAAATACAGGTGTGCCAAGCTTGTAGGTCCTTCCAAAAAACTTGAGACTGTTAATCGCTGACAAAGGTCTTCACAAAGTACTGAGTAAGGTCTGAATACTTATGTAAATTGTATATTTCAGTTTTTATTTTTAATACATTTGGAAACATGTCAAAAAACTGTTTTGGCTTTGTCATTATGGGGTATTTGCGTGTAAATTGATGAGGGAAAAAACTATTTAATCAATTTAGATAAGGCTGTAAACGTAACAAACATGTGGAAAAGTTAAGGGTTTTGAGTCTTTCCGAATGCTCTGTAGATTGAAGCACTGGTGCGTCAGTAGACCCTTAAGTAGACTCTTGAACCCTGAAGCACAGGGTTCAATCCTCGGGCCGACTCTTCTCTGATACATCAAGGATGTTGCTCTTGCTGCTGGTGATTCTTCTGATACACCTCTAACGCAGACGACACCATTCCTGTATACTTCTGGCCCCTCTTTGGACACTGTGTTAACTAACCTCCAGACGAGCTTCGTGCCTCCAACCTCTCTTAAACGCAAGTTAAAACTAAAATGCATGCTATTCCAACCGATCACTGCCCGCACCTGCCGCCCGTCCAGCATCACTACTCTGACGGCTCTGACTTAGAATACGTGGACAACTACAAATACCTAGGTGTTGGTTAAACTGTAAACTCTCCTTCCAGACTCACATTAAGCATCTCCAATCCAAAATTAAATCTAGAATCGGCTTCCTATATCGCAACAAAGCATCCTTCACTCATGCTGCCAAACATACCCTCGTAAAACTGACCATCCTACCGATCCTCGACTTCGTGATGTCATCTATAAAATAGCCTCCAACACTCTACTCAACAAACTGGATGCAGTCTATCACAGTGCATCCGTTTTGTCACCAAAGCCCCATACACTACCACCAATGCGACTGTACACTCTCGTTGGCTGGCCCTCGCTTCATACTCGTTGCCAAACCCACTGGCTACAGGTTATCTACAAGTCTCTGCTAGTAAAGCCCCGCCTTATCTCAGCTCACTGGTCACCATAGGCAGGCACCCCACCACTAGCATGCGCTCCAGCAGGTATATCTCACTGGTCACCCCCAAAGCCAATTCCTCCTTTGGTCGTCTTTCCTTCCAGTTCTCTGCTGCCAATGACTGGAACGAACTGCAAAAATCTCTGAAGCTGGAAATACTTATCTCCCTCACTAGCTTTAAGCACCATCTGTCAGAGCAGCTCACAGATTACTGCACCTGTACATAGCCCATCTATAATTTAGCCCAAACAACTACCTCTTCCCATACTGTATTTATTTATTTTTGCTCCTTTACACCCCATTATTTCTATTTCTACTTTGCACATTCTTCCACTGCAAATCTACCATTCCAGTGTTTTACTTACTATATTGCATTTACCTCGCCACCATGGCCTTTTTTTGCCTTTACCTCCCTTATCTCACCTCATTTGCTCACATTGAATATAGACTTATTTTTCTACTGTATTATTGACTGTATGTTTTGTTTATTCCATGTGTAACTCTGTGTTGTTGTATGTGCCGAATTGCTATGCTTTATCTTGGCCAGGTCGCAGTTGTAAATGAGAACTTGTTCTCAACTAGCCTACCTGGTTTAAATAAAGGTGAAATAAAAAAAATAAAAAAATAATGTGACAGGTGAAATGAATAACGCAATCTGCTTCATCTCCTAATGTATTGCACAAGTTGACTACAGGTATTAACCTAAAAAGTAMCTACAAATATTCAAATGTTTTGGAAAAACTTCAACGAAATAGTRGACGGCATTGAGAAACCAACCTGTGGCTTTTTCCAAATATCCCGTTATAAGGTATACCGCCCAAGCCTACCATTTATAAAACATTTAGTGCRCAAGTATCTTAAAACTGTGAATGTTACTCTACATTTTTTATGCAAATAGACAGTACTCTTACCAGTTGAATTGCCTCTTGAAAAGCTGTGTCCGCACAGTCCTTGATGTCAATCGTGGCCGTTTCAGGCAATACTCCAAACACCTCATGTTGAATTGCAAGACTCAACCAAGATAAGTACTGTATGGTCCACCTTGGAGAAATTAGTGGCCAATCATGTGGCCYGCCCACGACAAAGAGATCACTCTCCAGCAGGGATGAAGACGATGAGGGAACAAGATGATCCTCCTCACCCTCAAAAGAGCAGTGTACCTCAGCCTCCTGCAACTTCATTTACAGGTGGATCAAGGAAAAGCGTGTTAAAGTTCATTTTAATAATGAGGACACCTGTTCCTGGTGTGCAACTGCTTGTCTGTATAACAGTATTCTCATTATTCAACTTAGGCAGACAAGTTAGCAGTAGTGCAATTTGGAAAAATACAATACGAGTTGTATCACTCACCTAGAGTCCGTGCTGSAGTTTGGATATTATTGTTGTGAAGAAATGTCTCGTCAGTCCTTTGACTATAGCAGGGTCTCCAGTAAATGTAGATATCTTTGGGCAGAAGAATACAAGGCCTGATAGGCATGCCTTATTGCTAACTGACAGCTGGTATGAAATAAAAGACATTGCTCTAACATTAGTCCTGGTGGATGATTGTGTTACATCATATATTTTGACTACTTTTAGTCTGGTACAAGAATGGTTCACTGAAGAGCCAAGGACAAAAAAACACCTCTGCAGTACAATAGAATGACGTAAGACACAATGGCAGCAATTTAAGACAGAAAAGACAACCAATGATTTTGAATATGGGACTGTAAAATAAATGTTAATGGTTTTAGAGCATGAGACTGGGACCTCACAACTGAATTGCATACAATGTKATTTAGCATGTACTTGATATTCAAATGTTTCACTAATATCTCTATCGRCCGCTCTGTACAAGTTGTGTTGTCTTCTCGTCACTCCGAATGGAAATCCGTCTCGCACAGCCTAGGAGGTCCACTGGGCCCACTGTTAACTCATCACTGGATTTCTGTTAATTAAGACAATTACATGSACACAAAATTAGACCAAATGAATGTTGATGTTTACAAAACAATGTTAACATATAATATCAACATCTGTAATGGCAAAACCTATGGCAAGATCAGCTATCCGACATATATCGTTGGACAGCTGGAGAACATACAATGGACACTATGTAATAAAAATGTGATGAAATGTGACCCATTCAAAATTATTTTTAGAAAAATATGCTTTTTGATCGTATGGAAAATGTCTGTGATCCCACACTTTACATGTTGTGTTTATATTTTTGTTCAGTATACACTGATGGATGTCATATGTAGCTGGCTGGCGAGACCTCTACCCYTATCTTTCTATTACTAGTTAAACAGGCTTGATTGACTGAGACGGGCAGTGATGATTAAAAGGGGCAAGTGGTTATTTATTCTTAACTTTTTCTCAGCACGCCACTTAGCCACATTCCAAATGTTCTGCCTATACATTGACACACTTTCTACATCGAAACCTCTATAGTCAAACTTCTTGCTTGCCACAAATCTTTAGCTTTGCCTTACTATTAAATATAATTTAAAGAAAATTGTAATTTAGCGGAGTGTTTTCGTTCCCCTTTCTTAAGATTAAACCTGCTGTCACAGCCCATGCCCTTGTACGCCAGGGGTGTCAAACTCATTCAWCYGAGGTCCTAGTGTCTGCTGGATTTTGGTTTTTCCTGTCAARTAAGACCTAYACAACRAGATGAGGGGAGATTGTTACTTATCAGTGACCTTCATTTATCAATCAAGGACAAGGGAGGAGGAAATGCCTGCAGACACGTGGCCCTCGTGGAATGAGTTTGACACGTGTTGTACATACACTTAAAAAAAACATGCATTGCACACAACTACAGTATGTAGAATTTACAGAAATATTTGCGTCATAGCTTTTATTGCAAGTCTGAAGCCACTGTGAAATTGGCCACGTTAGCTCACCAGTCAACCTACTATGTGTATTGAACATATTGGACTGTACAGCCTAACATATGTTTTGCAAAAAKTGGGAAATCCTAAAACATAGAATTGTGATTTCAGATAATTCTCATGATCACATCTCATAGGTCCCATACTTTCAGCTCCTGAAAGACTAAATTAAACCTCTGAGATTCAAGAGCCATATACATTTCATAAGATTACTTTATTCATGTAATGATTCATTAAAAAAATTATGATTTCCCAACAGGCATTTCATAAAATAAGTTGACTTGTGAGCTAATGTGGCTCATTTCACAGTGGATTCAGAGTCCTGCAAAAACATCTATAGTGTTCATATTTGTGTAAAATCTTTGGAATTGTAATATGTGGGTGTCACTTAGTAGGATGATACCATGGGGTGCACACTCCATAGGTAAGGCTGTACAGTGTCTTCAGAAAGTATTCACACAGACTGACCAGGTGAATACAGGAAAAAGCTATAGTCCCTTATTGACGTCACTTGTTAAATCCACTTTAATTAGTATAGATGAAGGGGAGGAGACYGGTTAAAGAAGGATTTTTAAGGTTTGAGACAATTGGGACATGGATTGTGTATGTGTGCCATTCAGAGGGTGAATGGGCAAGACAAAATATTTAAGTGCCTTTGAACGGGGTATAGCAGTAGGTGCCAGGCACACCAGTTTCTGTCAAGAACTGCAACGCTGCTGGGTTTTCCAAGCTCAACAGTTTACCGTGTGTATCAAGAATGGTCTACCATCCAAAGGACATCCAACCAACTTGACACAACTGTGGGAAGCATTGGAGTCAACATGGGCCAGCATCCCTGTGGTACGCTTTCGACACCTTGCAGAGTCCACGCCTCAACAAATTAAGGCTGTTCTGAGGGKAAAAGGGGGTGCAACTCAATATTAGGAAGGTGTTGTTAATGTTTTGTACAATCAGTGMATATATATCCTCTTTGGCGTGTTTCTCCAAGCAATGACTGTGAAAAGCCAATGACTGTATTGCGATGACTGTGAACAGCCAGAAGAGGGCTGTAGCAGGACTTTTTCTGTTATCACTGGCACACAGAGAATGACAGGCTGTGGGCACCGGGTAAATATTGTATTAACTTGAGCAGCCATATGGGGTTGAATAGTTAAACGTTAAAATATCAATTTATAGAGTTTGAGATGTGTTGAACACAAACATGTAGAAAACAGACCTAAGATCTGTGGTTCTAATAAACGGGTATATTTCCTTCTGCAATGTTTGACTAATCGTGCTGAGTTAAGAACTACTGAAATGTTGAGACAGCGTAGGCAGCAGCTCTATAGAGATGAGATGATGACTTGGAATGAAATAGTACAGTCATCAAATAAAACACATGTAATAATACAACAACTTAAATATTTTATTAAAGTAAAGTCATGTGAATAACTGATGGTTAATAAGTGAAAAGCAGTCTTGGTCAGTCACTAGCATCATGGGACTTTTATTAATAGTTTTATTCTGTGTTACAGCATTCAACCCACATAAAGCACAAAATAAATGATCGAAATCGGAAACCATGATTATTTTTTATAATTTAACCGAAACCAAACCAACCTCAAAAAACACTATTGACTAATAGCTATTCTATGCACTAGGCGATCCCTGTTGTAYRGATCTRAACACAACACCTAGCAACCTCGTCAAGGGGTTCTCACCTCTTGGTGTAACGGTAAAGATGTTGGCTTGACAGTTGTTGGACCCGGGATTGAGTCRCGATCAGGGAAACCTCTCAAAATGTGTTAAAATATCAACACGTGTGCTTGATAATCTGTATGTTTGATCAGCATCTTCCCTTTAAATGGGTACAGAAACGGTCAACACAAAAACCCCGGAATGTAGTGATTCTGCAAGGTGTTAAAGGAATTTTATTCCTATGTTTATTAACCAATTCAATTAAAACACTCTGCCCATAAATAAGAATTTGTAAGATAATTATCAGCATAAAATGGACAGATACCAGTCTTAAAATCAATCAATCAATAGCGTTTATTCTCGAGAGTACTGAATCATAGTACAATTTACATCAGGTTATATAATAAAGATGATGTCATAGGTTATAATGTCCATCCTCCTCTAGAATACAATGGCAATACAGTTCACWGCCTCATTACTGTCTGCCACCTGTTAAACTATCTGCAACCAACCCAAGGTCTRTCCCCTCCCTGGGTAGAGACAGAATGTCCTGTAAGGAACACAGCATTCCAGCCTGTCTGAAGATAYCTCCATTCTTTCTAATAAGGAACATATTACACTCAGCATTATGATTATAATAAGTTTCATTCATACAGTAACATCTAAGTCKAATGTATACATATTTTAGTCATTAAACACAAAAATCCCATAACAAAGGTTATTAGGAATTCCATATAACCGCCCAGCCCCTGTTCCTATGTACACCATGCAGACCTGAAAGGATATGAGAATAGAATAGAAGAAGAAGTCACCAAGTCTATCAGAGAGCAAGGTGGTGCCAGGGAGTGTCGAAACACGTCAGCGTAATCAAGTTGTAATGTACATTTCATTTGACGGCTGCTATGACTTTTCCTTTGAAGGGTATTTGAAGGGTAACAAGATAAGGACACATTCATAAGCAGAGTGTTTCAATGATGCTTTATGCCAACAGGTACCTTCCAAATTGTGTGCTAGAACACTTTGTATTACTTTATTTGATGGGTACGAAATAAAAACTTCAAAAACACARGAATAAGCAGAGCATTAATTATGTTTATGCTAACAGGTACCTTTCATATTATGGGTTACTGAACACTTCAGAGATGCTTGCTCATCTGCAGGGCATGGCGCCGTTCTCTGAGACGGCGTCACACTTGGAGGTGAAGCCACAAAACCAGCAGGTTCAGGAAGGCTTGGAAGAAAGAGCTGCAGAGAAAAATATAGAGTTTTCTATTGTGAAAATACCTACATATATTTAAATACAGAAAGCAATTCAAAATGGCTATCGGTTAGTAAGTTTTATTATAGTCAATATAATTTGTAATTGTAAAAATGATTCTTGCTGCTTTTCATCTACAACTAGTTTGAACCAATTAATCAGAAGTATTCATTCTGCATTCAGGGAATTTTCTGAGGTTTCCAAGAGACAACAGTCTGTAAGGGCAGAACTCTAAGTTAAATCTAATCATAGATGCCAGTTCAAGAATGTGATGACCTCAGTCGCAAGAATAATTTTATATTCGTACGAGTGGTATAGACAGTTATCAGTGTATCAGGGAGCGCATGTAAGCTTTTTAGTAGCTGTTGTTCTCGGTCATTAAAATCTACAGACAAAACATGTACTCATGTCAAACAACCGACTTACTTTTACTTGTGATTTACTTTTTATTGACACTTAATTACCTTGGGTCTAAAAAACAAGACTACTTAGTTTCTCATTGTTGTCTTTGTTGTACCAGTTGTGTATGGAGGAGAGAGGAGTGACGTAAGGGCGCGGGTGATGAGTAGATACTTTTAGTTTATTTATTACGAAAACTAAAAACGATTGACTAAACTATAAAAAAACAACAAAGCGACGTGAGAGCTTTACGAAAGTAGAACAGGCAACTTCCTTAGACATAACGGCATAAGCACAAAATCTATTAAGATATGGCTATGCCTAAATATGGTTCCATCCGTAGACAATTAACAGCTGCTTCCATAATTGAGGAATCCAATCTAGGCACACCATAGAATACAACACTAGAGCTGAGACATAAGCTCCTATAAACATACAAATATCCCTAGACGAGAAAAATACAAGTAAATCCACTGTCACACCCTCTGACCTAAACAAAGATGAGATAAGAAAACTAAGAATGAATAAGGCCAGGGCGTGACACTTCGTGTAGACTACGACGGACAATTGTTCACTACTGTAAGAGTGAAGGATGGGATCTAGGGTAATTTTTGATTTATAAGACTGTTGTTATTGTAATCTCGAGATAACATGAGTGAGTGGACAACCGGAGTGGATTACATACATTGGTACATAGTTGAAGTCGAAGTTTAATACACCTTAGCCAAATACATTTAAACCTCAGTTTTCACAATTCCTGACGTTTAATCCTAGTAAATATTCCTGTTTTAGGTCAGTTAGGATCACCACTTAATTTTAAGAATGTGAAATGCAGAATATAGTAGAGAGAATTATTATTTTCAGCTTTTATTTCTTTCATCAAATTCCCAGTGGGATCAGAAGTTTACATACTAATTGTATTTGGTAGCACTGCCTTTAAATTGTTTAACTTGGGTCAAACATTTCGGGTAGCCTTCCCAAGCTTCCCACAATAAGTTGGGGTGAATTTGGGCCCATTCTCCTGACAGAGCTGGTGTAACTGAGTCAGGTTTTAAGGCCACATGCTCGCACACGCTTTTTCAGTTCTGCCCACAAATTGTCTATATGATGGAGGTAAGGGCTTGTGATGGCCACTCCAATATATGACTTTGTTGTCCTTAAGCCATTTTTCCACAACTTTGGAAGTATGCTTGGAGTCATTGTCCATTTGGGAAACCCACTGATGTCTTGAGATTTTGCTTCAATATATTCCATCATTTTCCTACCTCATGATGCCATCTATTTTGTGAAGTGCACCAGTCCCTCCTGCAGCAAAGCACCCCCACAACATGATGCTGCCACCCCGTGCTTCACGGTTGGGATGGTGTTCTTCAGCTTGCAAACTCCTTTTTCCTCCAAACATAACAATCGTCATTATGGCCAAACAGTTCTATTTTTGTTTCATCAGACGAGAGGACATTTCTGCAAAAAGTGCTCTTTTGTCCCCATGTGCAGTTGCAAACGTAGTCTGACTTTTTTATGGCGGTTTTGGAGCAGTGGCTTTTTCCTTGGTGAGCGACCTTTCAGGTTATGTCGATATAGGACTTGTTTTACTGTGGATATTGATACTTTTGTACCTGTTTCCTCCAGCATCTTCACACGGTCCTTTGCTGTTGTTCTGGGATTGATTAGCACTTTTACACACCAAAGTACGTTCATCTCTAGGAGACGGAATGTGTCTCCTTCCTGAGCGGTATGATGGCTGGCGTGTCCAATGGTGTTTATACTTGCATGCTATTGTTTGTACAGATGGACATGGTACCTTCAGGCGTTTGGAAATTGCTCCAAGGATGAACCAGACTTGTGGAGGTCTACAATTTATTTTCTGAGGTCTTGGCTGATTCTTTAGATTTTCCCGTGATGTCAAGCAAAGAGGCACTGATTTTGAAGGTAGGCCTTGAAATACATCCACAGGTACCTCAATTGACAAATGATGTCAGTTAGCTTATCAGAAGCTTCTAAAGCCATGACATCATTTTCTGGTATTTTCCAAGCTGTTTAAAGGCACAGTCAACTTAGTGTATGTAAACTTCTGACCCACTGGAATTGTGATACAGTGAATTATAAGTGAAATAATCTGTCTGTAAACAATTGCTGAAAAAATTACTTGTGTCATGCACAAAGTAGATGTCCTAACCGACTTGTCAAAACTATAGTTTGTTAACAAGAAATTTGTGGAGTGGTTGAAAAACGAGTTTTAATGACTCCAACCTAAGTGTATGTAAACTTCCGACTTCAACTGTATGCCACCCCTGTTTGTACACAACATCATTTAAGCTTAACATGACAGATACCAGAAGTCAAAACAGTTAAACCCCAGATACCTAAAGTCCAATGTTAAAAGCATCTCCAATCCAAAATTAAATCTAGAATCGGCTTCCTATTTCGCAACAAAGCATCCTCATGCTGCCAAACATACCCTCGGAAAACTGACTATCCTACCGATCCTCGACTTCGGCGATGTCATTTACAAAATAGCCTCCAACACTCTACTCAACAAATTGGATGCAGTCTATCACAGTGCCATCCGTTTTGTCACCAAAGCCCCATATAATACCCACCACTGCGACATGTATGCTCTCGTTTGCTGGCCCTCACTTCATACTCATCGCCAAATCTACTGGCTCCAGGTCATCTACAAGTCTTTGCTAGGTAAAGCCCCGCCTTATCTCAGCTCACTGGTCACCATAGCAGCACCCACCCGCAGCARGCGCTCCAGCAGGTATGTTTCACTGGTCACCCCCAAAGCCAATTCCTCCTTTGGRTGTCTTTCCTTCCAGTTCTCTGCTGTCAATGCCTGGAACTAACTGCAAAAATCGCTGAAGCTGGAGACTCTTATCTCCCTCACTAACTTCAAGCACCAGCTGTCAGAGCAGCTCACAGATCATTGCACCTGTACATAGCCCATCTGTAAATAGCCCATCCAACTACCTCATCCCATTTATTTTGCTCRTTTGCACCCCAGTATCTCTACTTGCACATTCATCTTCTMCACATCTATCACTCCAGTGTTTAATTGCTATATCGTAATTATCTCGCCACTATGGCCTATTTTATTGCCTTACATCCCTTATCTTACCTCATTTGCACACACTGTATATATACTTATTTCTTTTTTTCTACTGTATTATTGACTGTATGTTTGTTTATTCCATGTGTAACTCTGTGTTGTTGTWTGTGTCGAACTGCTTTGCTTTATCTTGGCCAGGTCGCAGTTGTAAATGAGAACTTGTTCTCAACTAGCCTACCTGGTTAAATAAAGGTGAAAACAAAAAAACAAAAAAAACATAAGACATCAAAAAGCCATTTCAAAATGCTCCACTGGCTAAAATGATTAGGGGTGAGTCATTGAAAAGGTTTGACCATGGTCAATGGTGGATAAGTAAGAAGTGTTTTTGCTTTGCATGGGATAAGTATCCCCCATAAACACAAACACTTAAGAGGGCAGGAACAGGAGAAGAAAAACGCCACCAAGTGCTGCACGCATGCTGATTGGCCCAGGTGGTTGGAAGTGGGGAGTGTTAAGATTACGGGGTAAACTAATGTTAAGGGGATTAACAGTTGTGGCTAGGAGATGTCAGGGTAGGGAAATGTATGCCACTCTTCTTCTCTTCAGCCTCGGGCTCCATCTTACTCGTCCATGTCGAGATAGACCTCCTTACCTTCTCTGAGGATGACATTTGGCAAAAAGGAATATCAAAGGCACCTAAATACAGAAAGATGGTCCCAAAGACTTCGGTTGACAATGTGAATGCTGCAGATATAGAGCTACAGGTAAAAGCCTAAGGAAATGTGTTTGTTGACTTGGTAACTGTAGATGTTGTGCGTAGATATTGTTGCTGGGGTTGTATGGGTTATGAAGTTGTTATAACCTGCTTCTATTTTCCCCAGAGATTTGTCATTAGTCTTATTGAATAAGTAAAACTAAAGCCTACCACAGCACTAGCACTAGTTACTACAACAGCACACATTTCAGCCTCTACAAGCCTACAGTGATTATAATGCATAACCATCACGTCACAATCCCTTTGTTTAGTTCTACTACATTTCCATAGTATTCAAATATAGTTTATTGCTTCTCCAATAACAATGGGGTCAAAGTAGCATGGGGTCAAAAGGTGAAATGCTATTGGCAAACTTGACCAGAAATGTTTTTCAAGCATATTTAGTATTTGATTCCATATTAATGTTATTACGTCTGTTAGTGATACGATGGTGATGTGAAACATAATTGKTGTTGTTTTTTTCCTTTTTGTTGCTCTCAGGACGTGCTGTCTTTCGTGGCTAAGGCCACCGGCCAAAAGTACAGAAATACCTCAGCTAAGCTGCTTATGAGGTCCTCCAGAAAATAGCTTGGCACCTTTCTACATCCCCCATCCATCCCTCTTCCCCATTGGTCCACAGCCATTACCCTTTCCAGAATTCACCTCTCCCTTCTGCCCTCCAAACCACTGTACCACTGGACCTACTTGTATCTTCTGGATGAGAAGGGCAGACTTTGACAGGATACGTAGACAAAATGGCGGTCTTAAAGGTGACGTTCACCAAGACCACTCGGGGCAAGCTAGCCCTGGTGTTGTGGGTCCTCAACTGGATCTCTGTGTTAACGGGCATCATCCTCTTCAGCCTGGGCCTCTTCCTGAAGGTGGAGATCCAGAAACGGAAGGAGCTGATGTCCGCTGATGTCCACTCAGTGCCCGACATGCTCATCGCCACGGGCCTGGTGGCCTGCGTCATCAACTTCCTGGGCGGCAAGATCTGCTACGATTGCGTTGATACCACCAAGTTCCTGCGATGGAAGCTGCTGATGCTACCGTACATCGTGTGCACCTTCCTCTTTACCTTCTGCATCCTGGTGGGTGCGCTCATGTGCTACAGCATGAGGAACGAACTGGAGGAGTCACTATTTCTGGGATTGCGTAACGCCATGCTCTACTACAAGGACACAGGCACGCCGGGACGATGTTATCTCAAACGCACAGTGGATTTGCTGCAAATCCAATTCCAGTGTTGCGGAAATGCTGGCTTCCGCGATTGGTTCCATGTTCAGTGGATCAACAACCGCTGGTTGGACATGACCCACAGTGAAGTAACAGAGTAAGTATAAAGGAGTACAGTACCCACCCTCACCACCCTCTACCCAGCTCTGGTCCTGTCTGGCCCCTCTACCCAGCTCTGGTCCTGTCTGGCCCCTCTACCCAGCTCTGGTCCTGTCTGGCCCCTCTACCCAGCTCTGGTCCTCTCTGGCCCCTCTACTCAGCTCTGGTCCTCTCTGGCCCCTCTACCCAGCTCTGGTCCTCTCTGGCCCCTCTACCCAGCCATCAGTGCTAGAGTCTACCCAGCCATTAGGGCCACAGTCTAGCCATCTGAGAGGGCCAGAGTTGAAGGTACTTGATTAATCCAATTGAACCTGTGAATAACTAAAACAAAAGGTGCCGTGCAAGACTGTGACAAAATACATACATACTAAATACAAAATACATACTAAATACAACATACATACTAAATACAACATACATACTAACACATAACAATACTGGAAGCAGATGCTACCAGCTGCCAACACCAGTCCTCCTCATTAAGCCGCCCAGTCAAACCGTTAAGCAGCAACACTGTATCGACTGAAAAAGGTGAGGTCAAAGGTTACGAGAGAGGCTTATCCAGTAGGAGTCAGGAGGTCACTGTGACAGGAAATTACCATACCCGGCAGGTTGAATAATGTATCTTTCAATATTTGGTCTTGTTTTTTTTTTTGTTTTTTTTTACTGTATCAAAGTGACTTATACAAACAGATTCAAAGCCCAGGTAAAAAATGTAAATAGTGATGGAAGTCCAGTATTAAATTGATCTACCTTTTCAATATGGCCAATCTATGTAATGTTTTCCTCCCGAGTAAATGCTTAAGTTAACCTAACCTTAAAGGGATAATTGTCATTTTGGCAATGAAGCCCTTTTTCTACTTACCCAGAGTCAGATGAACTCATGGATACCATTTGTATGTCTCTGTGTGCAGTTTTAAATGAGCTGAAGGGAGTTTCAGGAGCCATTGCTAACAGCTAGCATGCATTACCTGTCTGGTTTGGGAAGGGGCACTGTAAGATGGACAGTTTCCCTCATCAATTCCTTCATGATGCAGAAGTTGGGGTTAAATGGTTGACAAAAAGTCAAACATTTGTCATCAGTAAAGTCATAGGTCTATGTTTGTGCTTAGATTCTGTAGCAAGACAGATTTATGCCAAAATACGACTAAGCACAATGGCTTAAAAGATCTCACTCTCTCTCCTGCAGCCGRCTGAGGAGTAACGTGGAGGGAAAGTACCTGATGGACGGAGTGCCTTTTAGCTGCTGTAACACATTCTCTCCACGACCCTGCATCCAGACCCAGGTCACCAACAACTCCGCCCACTACAACTATGACTGGAAGACGGAGGAGCGCAACCTGTGGACGAGGGGCTGCCGTCAGGTCCTGCTGGACCATTACACCAACATCATGCAGTCCATCGGCTTTATCGTGCTCATCATCTGGTTGTTTGAGGTTGGCTTTACATTAACAAAACTCCATTCTTATCCTGTACTTTGAATAAGTCACTATTGTCACTACAGTCACTATTAACTTGGACATGACATGGTACGTGATGGTGATACTATTAATAATTATGGGGTAGTGTTGAATAGAACCCAGAGTAGGGAAGTAATAGGTAGGGATGAGGAGGACCCATGGTTGTAGGAAAATAGTACTTGATTTATCGCAAATGAAGGATTTTCGGGAAACATGGCTTGCGTTGAAAACAGTCCGTTTCATCGCAGTAACATTCAGGATACAAAAAACTCTGAAAAAATGACGAAGAAGGCGAGTCTTAAGCTTAGCCCCTCAATAGGGTTCCTACTGCAGCTAGGACTAGGGCCTAAATGGTAAACAGTATAATTAGGGATTACCCCTTTTCCAACTCTAAACAGAGTTTAACTCTCCCCCTTACTGGGACTAAAGGGAGTCTACCAGTACAGCTAAAATCAACTGTCTGTACATACAGGTTAAAACAAACAAACTGATATGGAGCACATTGTAAAATGGTATTCAACCTCGATTTGAGAGAAAATGACACCATTTATAACTTAGGCCTAAACCACAGCCATAACAATTAACCAATGAGAATGTACATTTAATTAGCTGAACTTTACTTTGTTAATAAAAAACATGATTTATGTTAACTGCATTCATTAGTTTAAATTATCATATTTAGTTAAGTACACTTTAGTTTAAAAGACAGAGCTAAATCAAATAAAATATGATTAGAACTACTACTCAGGGAGACTGGACGCATGGGTGAACTATGGGCTAATTATCTAACTCCCCACACATGGCTTAAACCTGAGCAATCAACTCGATAGCAAAAAATGAAGGTCAGGCACACCTAAACTGGTGGATAGCTATGCAAGGGAATGGACTAGTGCACTTCACCTAGTTCCTGCATATAATCATTACAGGCCAGACAAAGCTTCAGGATGACAGACAGATATTCCAGTCCAGTGACTAAACTATGGAAGAGGAGGTTGCCCCGAGGGCAAGACAATTGGTGTACCCAGTCTCCAGGGAGGTGCAACTCTCCCAYGACCAATTTGTCCAGGGGCTGATCACCTTAGAAGGGGACAGCCACGAAAGACAGTACTGCCTCCGAGAAGCACAGGAACATTACCCTCACTGGGGCCATGGGAGAAGTCTGTGGTCGAAGAGATATCTACGGTGTAATTCAACTTCCATTTTCCTCCAAGTGGCTGATCGTTTCTTTCTGTCTCTCTGGTAGTGTAGCGCTACAAGGTAGTAACGAGATAGAGTGACATCTTATCCCTTCTCTCTCCCAACAGCTATGGGTGCTGACGGGCGTCCGGTATCTCCAGACAGCTATGGAGAACCTTCTACGGCAGGGTGACCCCGACCTGGAGTCTGACGGCTGGCTCCTGGAGAACAGCATTGCCCAGACGGCSCGCTCTAACTTCAAAATCATCAAGAACCTTGGCAAGTGCTACCAGGTGGACGATGATCCTAACATCGATGTGCCCAGCACCGCTCAGCAAGAGGTGTCCACTTGCCAGATCCCTGTGGCTAGATAGCATAGCGCAGCAGCCCTGGGCCAGGGCTGAGGCACGCAAATGGGCATCAAGTCCCATTGTCATTAGGTGTAAGCCTTTTGGATGGCAGATCTGTCTCCAGATTAAACGTGCGACAGCTGTGAACTGAGGGATCAAAAGGTGAAAGTGGCGAGTGCAGCAGGGCACCGCAAAGACACACAAACAGGATCAAGGACAGCCTATGCAGAGCGTGCTCTGAAAAATGACCTGCTTTGTCACATGATACTGTAACACCTGCATCATCTTAACAGTTTAAGAATATGAACTGGCTGCAACTTTGCCATTGTGCCATACTTAAGTCATTAAACTGAAGGGGAGCAGGGCAACGGGGTCGACGGGGTCGAACTAGTGTACAACCCAGTACTACAACCCCATAGACATAATGGACATGGAACAGTCTGAGTGAAAGATGATGTCATAATGAGCCATATGTCATGGGCAACAATTATGCCAAGAAAGCAGTGGAGGCTGCTGACGGGAGGACAGCTCATAATAATGGCTGGAAAGGAGCTAATGGAATGGCATCAAACATGTATTTGATACCATTCCACCTATTCCGCGAGCCCGTCCACGCCCAATTAAGGTGCCACCAACCTCCTGTGCAAGAAAGTGATGGACATAAACTGTTTAACAAATTGTATAAAGGGAAATGGAAACAGCAAACTTGAATTGCCTTCTACAGTTTCTTCAACTCAATCTCCTGTGTGTAACTTTTTTTGTATTATGGGTTACTTAAGCAATAAGGCCCGAGGAGGTGTGGTATATAGCCAATATATCACGGCTAAGGGCTGTTCTTGGGCACGACGCAACGTGGAGTGCTAGGAAACAGTACATAGCCATGGGAATATTGGACATATATCACAAACCCCCACGGTGCCTTATTGCTATTATAAACTGGTTACCAGCGTAATTAGAGCAGTAAAAATAAAAGTTATGTCATACCCATGGTATACAGTCTGATATACCATGGCTGTCAGCCAATCAGCATTCAGGGCTCGACCCACCCAGTTTATAATGTAGAATAGACGTACGGGATATAGAACTGTAAGACAGATGGTTCAAATAGAGCTGGAATAGAGGAGGGCCAGTCTCTTGCATATATTTCTGATGAAAAGGCTACATGAACAAACTGGACTCTTTCAGGAAAATTATATTCCACAGATTATTTCATTTAACGTGTTTTATTGAGCCACACTCCCTCAACCATTTTACATGATTTGGTCGGACATTGCCTGAACGGTTTCTGCTGTCTTTTTGACTGARTGTGACCATAGGCAACGTATTTATCTTTCTCTTGTGCCTCTGCCCACACAAGATATTAAGGGCAGCCTTAATAAAACACAAGAGTTTTAACACAACTTGAGAATATTTGGTCCCATGTTTTCTTTTGCGGGACCTTTCATAACTGAGAAATAACCAAGTAAGCACAACTCACAACTATTGTCAGGTTATCAGGCTCACACCATAAATGTGATTTGTACAGGTTCATTGTCTAGAAATGTGAAAATTCAGTAATTATAATGTCATGGTAGTGGACAGTTAACTTGAATAAAAAACATGAGCTGGCACACACCCYTTGAAAATGATTTTATGTAGAGGTGTTGACTAACGGTGAATAAACTAGAAGCTATAAAAAAATTAAGAGAGTCTTCTTCAGGATGAAGGCACAGAGATACCGAAACGTRGGTGATTTACTCAATAAATTACTGTGAGTTTATATATAGACTGTGCAACTCTCTTTATTTTTATAGCTTATAGTGGATGGTTAAGTGACAACTACTCTGTAAACACTAGCTTTCATTTTCATGTTTTGGCAAAGCCTTCAAGGAACCTATGTTTTTCAGGAGCCGAAATCAAGAGAATTAAATGGGAGAAAGCTGCTTTTCAATAGTACTACCAATCAGAAAAACAGCACTGCGTTCAAACAACATTGTACCCGGGACTAATGAACGTATAAAGAATACAACATGTTTAGCTGTGCAGGAATAATGTGGTGTTTCCACAGTGCAGGTTTGATGGAATCTGGTCCTCAGGGGGAYAATCTCCCTGAGTACTCCTCTAGAGCAGCGTTTRACAAACTCGGTCCTGGGGCCCCTCTGGGTGCACGTTTTAGTTTCTGCCCTAGCACTACACAGCTGGTTCAAAATAGCCAACTCTTCATCAAGCTTTGATTATTTGAATCCACTGTGTAGTGCTAGGGCAAAAACCAAASAAGTTTTGGGAAACGTTGCRCTTGGAGGTGAATCACTGATCAAAAGTCCTAAAACAAGATAAACGTTTTAAACAGTTTTAAAACTGTTCAGATCTCGCTTAAATTATTTGTATCCATTGGTATACCTTTATTGATACCAGCGAAAACAAAACTATTTTATATTTACACCRGGAAATAATAAAGCCTATTGTTATAATTTTTTTTTTTTACAATGTCTATTTAAATATACTGACATTTCTTAAGAGGTTGGGTGCAACACTGAAAAATTGCAYTAAAGACATTGGTTACTTTGTGTTAATTTATTGATCTGGAAATGACCAAAATATAATTTWAATTAAAATAAGCTCTTAAAAGTTTCATGCTGCACATTTGATTATATAAATTGTAAAAAATAAAAAATAAATAAAAAATGTACTGAAGATTTCCCGATATCATACTTCTGGACAAATTCTTTGAAGTTCAGGAGAGTGTTTTCAAAATCACCTGGCCTGACCACTTCAATAGAAACCATGTTCTCCACTCTCACAGTTTTGCTAGAAACGGGAGTCTCTGGTTGTTTAGGAACTGCTGTACAGATCATGTCTGACTCCTGTTTAGTAACAACAGGCCATAATCCCTCCATTAATGAGATTACACCACACTTCACCTACAATCCATCACAGGACTTCACATCCAATTAAGAACCTGACAAATGGCACTGAGTAATGGCACACAGTAGGCAAAACCGAAGCAGAAATCCAGACATACCATCAGAGGCAGACTTTTAGTTCAGTTCAGACATCCAATTTTGATGCAGCCATCAGACCTACTAAAATATAGTGCAGTTTTAAGGCTYCAGTTACAGTGRAGTAARTGTTATTTTGGATGCAGTTTTTGCAGTATAASTGCTATATAAKCACAGTTGAACTGCAGTTAAACTGSAAAATTACTGCACAGTAGACAAGATACTGCAGTTACAAAAGTGACATGTTTTTTTGGACGCTATTTTGCAAAGGAGATCATATGCATAGTATTGTAAAGGATGGTTGTTCACACAAAGTGGACAGAAGGCTGAGGTACTGGCTTTGTATTCACCCACACAGCACATATACTGTACACTAACGGTACACCAATGACTCAAATCTGGCCTTTGTCGAAACTTACTAAGTATTTGTCATTCTTTGARTATTCACACAATAGACCAGGGATAGGGCAACATCTTCATGCTCGAGGGCCATATCGGGACTTTGAGATTTAACAGGTCGCAAAATTTCCCCCCGATTTTTTCGTTAATGGATGAAAAATGTTTTGGATCGATTGTTTCTTCATTGATTTACGGGAAAAGTAGTGGTTATTTTAAAATASATAGGTCCATTSTACTTTCTACATCATTTTGATTARGTTTTTTTCAAGCTTCAAATGACACCAATTCCTGCTTTTCTAACATCTACAGGCTGAAAGTTATAGTGCCGTACAGGAAGCCTGGCTAAGGCCAAAATGTCAGCAAGTTCGCCACTTTCATTCATGTTTTAACGTTAAAAAGTCCAATATATACCAAACATCCTTCCTCCAAAGGACATTTTAATGTATTACATTTCAGAACAATACAGAATTCCATGATCATTTTTTTATAGTCATTGCTACCTGACTATCGCTACAGGCATGTGTGAATGGTCTCTAATGAGTAGCCTATATCTGCCTAGGCAAGGCAAAGGTAGATTTTTTATTTGTTTATTKAATTTTATCCCATTTTATCCCCAATTTTGTGGTATCTAATTGGTAGTTACGACCTTGTCTCATTGAGGCAACTCCCCAGCGGGCTCGGATGGGTGAAGATCYGGARATCCATGAGTTCATCTGACTCTGGCTCAGTAGATAAAGMGTTTCATCAAATCAAATGTTATTTGTCACATACACATGGTTAGCAGATGTTAATGCG
Organism: Salvelinus sp. IW2-2015; assembly: GCF_002910315.2. Classification (NCBI taxonomy): domain Eukaryota; kingdom Metazoa; phylum Chordata; class Actinopteri; order Salmoniformes; family Salmonidae; genus Salvelinus; species Salvelinus sp. IW2-2015. The sequence continues at coordinate 1,308,742 of NC_036868.1, read as the reverse complement.
AGCGTAGCGAAATGCTTGTGCTTCTAGTTCCGACCATGCAGTAATAACCAACAAGTAATCTAACCATTTCACAACAACTACCTTATACACACAAGTGTAAAGGAATGAGTAAGAATATGTACATTAAAATATATGGATGAGCGATAGCCGAACGGCATAGGCAAGATGCAGTAGATGGTATAGAGTACAGTATATACATATGAGATGAGTAATGTAGGGTATGTAAACATTATATAAAGTGGCATTGTTTAAAGTGGCTAGTGATACACTTATTACATCCAATTTCTAATTATTAAAGTGGCTAGAGATGAGTCACTATGTTGGCCGCAGCCACTCAATGTTAGTGATGGCTGTTTAACAGTCTGATGGCCTTGAGATAGAAGCTGTTTTTCAGTCTCTCGGTCCCTGCTTTGATGCACCTTTACTGACCTCGCCTTCTGGATGATAGCGGGGTGAACAGGCAGTGGCTCGGGTGGTTGTTGTCCTTGATGATCTTTTTGGCCTTCCTTTGACATCAGGTGGTGTAGATGTCCTGGAGGGCAGGTAGTTTGCCCCCGGTGGTGAGTTGTGCAGACCTCACTACTCTCTGGAGAGCCTTATGGTTGTGGGTGGAGCAGTTGCCGTACCAGGCGGTGATACAGCCCGACAGGATGCTCTCGATTGTGCATCTGTAAAAGTTTGTGAGTGGTTTTGGTGACGAGCCGAATTTCTTCACCCTTCTGAGGTTGAAGAGGCGCTGCTGCGCCTTCTTCACCACGCTGTCTGTGTGGGTGGACCATTTCAGCTTGTCCGTGATGTGTACGCCGAGGAACTTAAAACTTTCCACCTTCTCCACTACTGTCCTGTCTATGTGGATAGGGGGCTGCTCCCTCTGCTGTTTCCTGAAGTCCACAGTCATCTCCTTTGTTTTGTTGACTTTGAGTGTGAGGTTATTTTCCTGACACCACACTCCGAGGGCCCTCACCTCCTCCCTGTAGGCCGTCTCGTTGTTGTTGGTAATCAAGCCTACCACTGTAGTCTCGTCTGCAAACTTGATGATTGAGTTGGAGGCGTGCATGGTCACGCAGTCATGGGTGAACAGGGAGTACAGGAGAGGGCTGAGAACGCACCCTTGTGGGGCCCCAGTGTTGAGGATCAGCGGGGTGGAGATGTTGTTTCCTACCCTCACCGTTTCGGGGACTGTCTCTTATACACATCTAGATGTGTATAAGAGACAGGGTATGGTAGCATATGCTAGCTAGAAAAACAGCTTGACTGCCAGAATCTCAAAGTATCCCTTTAACACATCGCTCTCTTAACCCGGAAGTTAACCAAACCAATGTGTCGGAGGAAACACTGTTTGACTGTCTACCWCAGGCAGCTTGTMGGCGCCCGGCCCGCCACAATGAGTCGCTAGAGCGCGAGGAGCCAAGAAATGCCCTGCCAGCCTTACCCTCCCCTAAAAGTGCTGGGCCAATTGTGTACCACCCTTTGGAGCTCCTGGTCACGGCCGGCTGTGACACAGCCTGGGATCGAACCAGAACACACACACTACACATTGTATATAGGCCACATACATCCCTTACTGTGCCAACTAATTCCCAGGTTGCAATGGAGCGGAAGAGAAGTTGAACAAAAGG
>NC_036868.1:1300233-1307098 GCF_002910315.2 Salvelinus sp. IW2-2015 | reverse complement strand
ATTGTAGTGGCACCCTTAGTCCTTAGTTGCAGCAATGATACAATATCAAAAAATGGGAGGAAAAGGGGATAAATACAAAAAATATAATAAGAATAATGGTGGAGATCAGTGTAGAAGAACTTGACTGACCTGCACAGGGCCCTGACCTCAACCCCATCGAAAACATTTGGGATTAATTGGAACGCTGACTGCGCACCAGGCCTAATCGCCCAACATCAGTGCCTGACCTCACTAATGCTCCAGTGGCGAGAATGGAAGCAAATCCCTGCAGCAATGTTCCAACATCTAGTGGAAAGCCTTCCCAGAAGAGTGAGGGTTGAAAATATTGTTATTGTGAAACAAAATCAAGAAATAATATAACACAAGAAGACAAACGAGACCAACAATGTCCAGAGTATCAACTGCCCCTGATTGTGCAACTCCTCCCAACTCGACCTACTTTGTGAGGGTCCACATCACACTTTTGACCATATTGTTTCGTCTTACCTCTAGTTAACACGCTCCAATTCTGGTTCCTTACGTTCTGTGCCTACAGAATAATCGTCTCACGCCCAAGTCAGAGCGTTTTCTATCTAATACTTCTCCAGACCCTTCCCATGCGTGGGATTTCATTCCATAGCAGCCCCACAACTTCTCTTCCACAAGCACACCAACATCACTGACTCAGCTACTCGACAGCTCCTTCCACCTACTTATTATGTTATATAATCCTCAAGCGTTCCGCGCATATACTACACAGTCTAAAAACTCCTCATATTAGCCTACACACCACAGCCACCAGCATCAAATCATCATCCTATGGAATACACCCAATAAAACCAGAGAGTGAAATAAAAAGCATGAGTTCTGGATATCTGGTGTGTGAGCGTGAGTGAAGTGCGTCCACTTTCTATTACCTTCCCCCTGCCCATCAGGGCTGGGGTGGGGGGGGGTCAATCCCAGAGGTCATAGGCACTTTTCAACCCAAACTATGAGTCTGCCAACATAACAACATTTCGTCTAGTGTAGGCCGACATATTGCACATCCTTTACAGATCATTGCTGTGCCACTAAATTCCCCAGGTTGCATAATGAGGTCGCGAGTTGACGCATAGCTAGAGAGATGTTTGGAACCTCACACATTACCCCGCCATGTTCCACCCAAGAATACTAAAAATCTCTGGAACCCACTAGATACTATCCACACGGTCCATCTCCTCAGAAAACTTAATCCCCCTAATACTTTGATACCGCGCGAATTTCCTATAACGTATTTCCCACTTCAATTATCTAGACATTGTGACGCGAGCGAAAGTTCCTCCCCAAGTCTACCCTAGACACAGATATAAAATAAGACTAGTCCATCACAAGTGCCCATTGACATTGACTTTTTTTTATTAATATCCCCCGAATGTACCCATGTATTCTTTTGTCCATGGTCTCGAACTCTAGTGTGTGCTTATCTATCTCCTAGGAGAATATCCTTACTGCGTTGGTAGACCAGCAGGCTGGAAATAATTTGTGACTAGATAGCACCGCTGCGAGTACGATTGAGGTCCACCCAAAACCAAGTTCGCTCCATGACATCCAGCAGAATATCAATTACTTTTTCCAGACAATTGCCCAGCATAGAGAGCTCTGAATATACTATAGTCTTCTCACAACATCACATGACCAATTGATTATGCTCCCGTCCTTGCCATAAAATCGCTGCGATGAGCCTCTCTCTGCACCACTTCCCATGATCCCGCTGCAAGCACTACACCAAAATGTCTTGTCTCAAACTTATGAGTTCTTGCATTAACCAACTGCCATGGTATGATATCCACTTGGCCACCCCTTTTTCCAGAAATTTATAGCCACAGAGACTTCTTCAGTAAGGAGACCCTCCTCTTCTCACTCTGTGTTCACGAATGCGTAAATTAAATTCCTTGAGTAAACGGTCCCATGGAACGAGATACCCAATCTTATGCGCTCGAATGAGAAAGTCTTTCTATAGTCAGCGTTCTTAAAAAATCTAAGGCCCTGATATTACTCCACTCAAGCCCTTATTTCTCCCATAGACCTGTATTAGTACACAATACTGCCTTTTAAGTCCTCAACCATGGAGGGAGCTTAGCCTAAGCTCACTAACTGTTGTCCCGAGAGAGCCCCAGCTTGTATCAGTATCTGCGTGTTGTGCCCACCTTGTAAGCTGCTTATGATGTTTGGTTTTGCTAGACTTCTAGTCGCCTAGTCGTCTTTCTCAAGTAAACTTGTGCTTTAGTTTGTTGTCTAGATAAGCACTAGAGTGTCAGTTGAGTTCTATAGCGATGTTGTGATATATAGTGGTGATGTTGTATGTCAGATTAACAACCTACTGTAGTGAATCATGTACTGAGAGTTATTCCATATATCTTAGATTCTACTGGTGTTACAACACCTATGTTGAACAATTATTTATCGAATCGACATCACAAGCATGGTGCGACGAGGATCTTTTAATTCCAACTCATAGTGCACAATGCGTCGACTCTACACGCCTGAAGTAACTAAGTCATACAAATCTGAATTTGACAAACATACCCAATCATGACATTAAATTATTTATCAGTCAAAGAAGCCAAGGCTTCCATTAAGCTATCAAACGCCACGAGATTGTACCAATACTTATATATGTCAATCGTTCTACTACCATCTTTTATCCTAACTGAGGCATATTTCTTAAGTATTTTTAAGAACGAGTTATTAATTCTTTTTATTCTCTACTTACTAATTCACGTCGAGAGTCCTATCGCAAAACTATATATTTCTCTGTCCTTGTAGGACGCTTCTCAGTTAACATATGGAGAAATACAGACTCAACAAAATCCGACTACTATTAAAAGTATACAAGTCTATAATGGACCACAACAAGACAAACTATAGGCAACAAACGGCCACATGAACACCGATGAGCATGAAGTATCTATGCTTAAGCCACCAAATCATGGGCCATGGCTAGCACAATATAATAGGTATGAGCACAACCATATACATTTCCTGAGCAGAAAAGGTAGCAACGCAAAGTTCCCACCAAAAACGTTTAATCACCGAGCATCTCATATAAGAGCAGCTAACCAACCATAGAGTAAAGTAAATTACACACTAGATGTCCAGTTATACCCTAGTAAGTAATGCAACATAACTATATAAAGATAGCGTGCCCTAAACTCCCATTGAATGTTTATCTAGGACAGAGCATTCCCGAAACGTCAACATACTTATATATAACTTAATCACGAAGTAGTTAAAACCCACCCATGAGATATATGAAGCACTTACGTGTACGCGAGAAAGCCGCCTAGTCTGAAGAATAGAGTATGCTCTTGATATCGCTAGAAGCACCAAACATATAGTCTTAATAGAAGTTTTAGAGAGCCACAAATCAATAACTTACTCACAGTTGGTGATATGAGCACCTTCTTACTTTAGCTTTCCATATTATTTCATTTTAAAGTAACTGTCAAGTAAAAATCTCACTTTTAAAAGATCATGAAATCCTAGTAAACTCATACCAATAATGTTGTGACTCATCCTTAATATATATTTGGTAGCCAAGGCATAAAAATATAAAACACCTAATCTCAAACAGACCGTTTGGAGGAGGATGAGCCAGCCCAATTAGCAGTCTAGAAGGAGGAGGAGCTGGCCCAATCATGAATACCGTTTATGACCGATATACGGCCCATACTATTCAACACAGAAAAGCAGTTTTTTTAACATACTTTACCATAGTTTTTTGAAGGAATAAACTATTTCACACATTTTATTGTAATAATTATAGTTCATATTTAATAGAAATATATGAAACACATGTGAAAGTTAGCTTAAGATGAAACTTTTGAATTTAATATAGGCCTTGTACTTCTATATTTTAATACTCTTAACTATTTTTATATTCATCAGTTTTATGGTTTCTGATGCTGCTGATGATAGGTCGATGATTTCATTGGGGGTAGAGTAGTAACCTAGATGCAGCTGTCTGGTATCACAATCACTTGACACGGTAACAAACGAAGATCAAATCAAAATGTTATTTGTCATACGCCTCCAAAATAAAACCAGGTGTACCGTGAAATGCGTACTTATCATAGCACCCTTTAACAAGGCCAACAATGCCTGTTCAAGAAAGAGTTAAGAAAATATTTACTAAATACAACTAAGGTAAAATAGTCAAATAGAGTACTAAGTACTATTCGAGCAACTACAAATGCAATAACAATAACGAGGCATATATACAGGGCATGTTCACAAAAACAATCTTCCCCTCGGACAAGGACGAATCCGTTCTGATTGTTGAAGGTGTCACCATCAGAATGGTGAGCAAGTGATTCAGCAACTACAAGTATAATGTTATAATTCCATTGACATTGACTTTTTTTATTAATAGTCCCCCAGAATGTATCCATTTCTGTCCTGGTGATTGGTGTTTGTTTATTTCAGATACAGTTTCTGAGACAGCAGGCTGTGAAAATAATTGCAATCCCCTCAACAAAGGCCACAAAACAAGCTTTCAAACATGTCACCGGTGCAGACATGGCGCTGGGTGACAGATGCTTTCAGAACACACAAACATTTTTGTTCGCTTGGCATAATGTCCTCATGACCCTGACCCTCATGACCCTMGACCCTGAAAAGGCTGCATGTGATTCTGACCACCCAGAGAGACAGTCTCTCTATTCAGAATTTTCAGGATTCAATGACTCTCTCTCACTCTTTGCTTAATGAAGAAATTCTTGAGTAAAAGTATGTTGATAGAATGTTGTCAAGTGCTGTCTAAATGGTGTCTCAAGACATTACATTAAATAACACTAGTGTTTTTACACATGGAGGGAGCTTACTAGCTCACTAACTGTTGTCCAAACCAGTTGTTAGACCTCTTTGCCTAAGCTGTTGATGTTTGTTGTTATCCCTAGTTTTGCTTAGTCTTGTTGTTTATTTTTCAATACACAACATATTCAACATGTATTATATAGTAGTGGTTGTATGTCAATTACACCTACTGTAGTTGAACAAAAGCTTTCCAGTTTTAGTTGTTTACTGGTTTCACTTCTATATTTCATCACTAGGTGGCGACATTGACCACTGCACACCACACCCTGAGTACTAAGCATACAAATCATTAAAATCCAGACGGAAAATATTTACTCAAGAAGCAACCTAATATCACACAGTCTACCTTTTATTTATTTATTTAACTTTTATTTAACTAGGCAAGTCAGTTAAGAACATATTCTTATTTACAATGTCGGCCTACCAAAATTCCTCCTGTGGGACCTTTTAATAAGAGAAAGACCACAACACTACATAAAGAGAGACCTAAGACAACAGCAGCATGGCAGCAACACATGAAAACATAGCATGGTAGCAACACAACATGGCAGCAGCACATAATGGTAGCAACACAAAACATTATTCGTTACAGAAAGGGCAGCACAAAGGGCAAGAACGTTACTGTCTCTCATTAGCACCACCAGCTGAATAATGTTTTCTCCCTAATTGTCTTCTTTATGCCCTATAGGAACTTGTCCATTCCCTTTGTGATTATTCTGAAGAAGGCCGAAACGTCAATCTTTTAAACTTGTCTAATAAAACCCACACATGTTTAATGTTGAGCTAGCGTTGTGCCTGTTTGCTGTCCACGTTTTTAGTTTGCATCTCTACTCACGTTGGTTGAGCACCTTCTACTTCTTTCCATATTATTTCATTTTAAAGTAACTGTCAAGTAAAAATCTCACTTTTAAAAGTTCATAATCTGTTAACTCATACCCAAATAATGTTGTTGACTCATCCTATACTAATATTTGTAGCCAAGGCATAAAAATATAAAAACCTAATCTCAAACAGACCGTTTGGAGGAGGATGAGCCAGCCAATTAGCAGTCTAGAGGAGGAGGAGCTGGCCAATCATGAATACCTTTATGACCGATATACGCCCATACTATTCCAACACAGAAAAGCAGTTTTTTTAACATACTTTACCATTTTTTGGAAGGAAAACTATTTCACACATTTTATTGTAAATAATTATAGTTCATATTTAATAGAAATATGGAAACACTGGAAAGTTACTTTAAGATGAAACTTTTGAATTTAATATAGGCCTAGTACTTCTATATTTTTATACTCTTAACTATTTTTATATTCATCAGTTTTATGGTTTCTGATGCTGCTGATAGGTCGATATTTCATTGGGGGTAGGAGTAGTGAACCTAGATGCAGCTGTCTGGTATCACAATCACTTMACACGGTAACAACGAGAGATCAAATCAAATGTTATTTGTCATACGCTCCAAATAAAACAGGTGTACCGTGAAATGCGTACTTACAAGCCTTTAACCAACAATGCTGTTCAAGAAAGAGTTAAGAAAATATTTACTAAATAAACTAAGGTAAAATAGTCAAATAAAAAGTAACACAATAAAAATAACAATAACGAGGCTATATACAGGGGATACCCGTATGGGGGTGTCACGCCCTGATCTGTTTCACCTGTCTTTGTGCTTGTCTCCACCTCCCTCCAGGTGTCGCCCATCTTCCCCATTATCCCGTGTCTTTATACCTGTGTTTTCTGTTTGTCTGCTGCCAGTTTGTCTTGTTTGTTCAAGCCTACCAGGGTTTTGTCTCAGCACCAGGTTTTCCCTAGTCTATCTTTTTGCCTGTCCTGACCCTGATCACTGCATGTCTCTGAGCCTGCCTGCCGTCCTGTACCTTGGCCTCTGCTCTGGATTATCGACCCCTGCCTGACCCTGAGCCTGCCTGCCGTCCTGTACCTTGGCCTCTGCTCTGGATTTTCGACCCCTGCCTGACCCTGAGCCTGCCTGCCGTCCTGTACCTTGGCCTCTGCTCTGGATTATCGACCCCTG
>NC_036868.1:1293771-1299671 GCF_002910315.2 Salvelinus sp. IW2-2015 | reverse complement strand
CTGCCTGACCCTGAGCCTGCCTGCCGTCCTGTACCTTGGCCTCTGCTCTGGATTATTGACCCCTGCCTGACCCTGAGCCTGCCTGCCGTCCTGTACCTTGGCCTCTGCTCTGGATTATCGACCCCTGCCTGCCTTGACCTGTCGTTTGCCTGCCCCTGTGGTTACAATAAACACAGTCTGCACTTGGGTCTTACCTTGATTCCTGATAGGGGGTACAGTTTAGTCGAGGTAGTGGTAACGTGACTATGCATAGATAATAAACAGCGAGTAGCAGCAGTGTAAAAACAAAGGGAGGGGGAGGGGGGTGTCACTGTAAATAGTCCGTGTGGCCATTTGATTAATTGTTCAGCAGTCTTACAGGCTTGGAGGTAGAAGCTGTTAAGGAGCCTTTTGGACCTACCAATAGGAAAGCAAAATTCAAGATGAGATCTCCTTTATAACTTGTGTCCAAATTGAAATGTTGTGTATTTTCTCATACATCTCAATTGTCACTCCTGAGAAGGAGGCATGGATCTGAGTCACAGTGATCACTGTATGAGTTTCCCTGAACTCTCTCYCACGTGTCTCTTCTCTCCGTCTCAGCTACTAGATAAATGAGAGTAGTACGAGATCTTAAATGAGTCTCAATGTGATGTTCTTTCTCAAACGTGTCTTACATGTATCCCATATAGAACTCAGTGGTATTTACACATTGTAATCTTGGAGCTATCTCACTATGAACTATATATGAGACTAATTATTACAGACCTGATCAATTCATGCRAATGTCATCTCAGATATCTCTACATGATCTCAAAGAGGTGCTGAAGGGTGAAATAATCACAAAAGTGGAGCAGATATGATTTATTTCCATTAATTCATCATTCAATATACATTCATACTGTACCAACACATGTAATTTGTTAAGTATACCTASTACTTCTCAAGTGTGTTTGGGAAATGAGCTGCAAACACAATACCGGGCATAGATGTCAAGTCAAGGAAAACAACTTTGCCCAAAACATGCTCAAGGGCAATTACAACTGTGTTGACAGGGTGTTACAGTATCTTGCAGCAAAGAAAAACCTGCACTTTCAAATTCGCTAATAAGTGCCCATGTGTCACCTGATTCCTCAGAGGTAAAGAAGAATTCAATCTGTTCATATTTTATTTGTGCTACATTAGAAAAAATAACTATGACATTTTTCCTTCTATTTCCCATAATGCCTTGATGTCAGATGAGTTCTCTTAACTTGTGCCCTGTGAAATGCCTTCACTGAATGCAATGAATTAATGTGGCGACCAGCATGTTTTTCTATTGCAGAGAGGTGCCTTGCCTCCAGTTGAAGTTCACTTGWTGCTCCAATTATGTTTGTTCTCGAGTTATCACTGTTTTCATCACAAAAAACTATGGTCATTGGTCATCTGTGCGTAAAAGTCGGCTATGGCATTAGCTGGCTTTATGATATGTGAAATAGCAGGGATAGACTGCACTAGTTTGACTGTATGGACCATTTGCATGGGTATATTTTGAGTACCATGTATGAGCCTTAACAAATAGCCATGTCTTTAAAATGGAAACAAGAATGAGTCAATAATGGGCCACGGGCTCTGACGGTGTCTGCCTGGTGCACAAGAAAGTGAATATTTGCAGTTTGGTTACGCGCACCATAGAGATTACTAATTTGAGAGCAAAAGTTCCATAGCAGTTTCTCTGCATGATCGATCTGTTGTATTGATATGGAGTCCACCAGAAGAATGAAAGTAGCTTCACTTAGATGGAGGAAGTGATTGTAGTAAAGCGTTCCAAGAACATCACGGAAAACAACAGGTCCAAAAACCATGAAAAGACCCCGATATTCTGATGCCTTAAACAACATCCTGGGCCTCCCGAGTGGCTCGGTGGTCTAAGGCACTGCATCGCTGTGCTAGCTGTGCCACTAGAGATCCTGGTTCAAGTCCAAGCTCTGTCGCAGCCTGCCGCGACCGGGAGACTCGTGGGGCAGTGCACAATTGGCCCAGCATCGTCCGGGTGAGGAGAGGGTTTGGCCAGCCGGGATGATCTTGTCCCACTGTGCACTAGCGACTCCTGTGGCGGGCCGGGTGCAGTGCACACTGACACGGTCGCCAGGTATACGGTGTTTCCTCTGACACGTTGGTGTGGCTGGCTTCCGGGTTAAGTGGGCATTGTGTCAAGAAGCAGTGCAGGTTGGTTGTGTTTCAGAGGATGCACGGCTCTAAACCTTCGCCTCTCCTAAGTCRGTACGGGAGTTTCAGCGATGAGACAAGACTGTAACTACCAATTGGGGAGAAAAAGGGCAAAACAAATATTACCATCCTGTGAGATGCTACTGATTGAGGATATCGCATCAAGGATGGTGGTCGGATGTCTTGCAATTGCTTGTCTTTATTTTGTTTCTTTTGACATGCTGAAGGGCTGATGAGGAAACTCAGTGGAAAACCATAGAAGCATCAGAAGGCGCATCATTCCTAACAGAGCTGAATGCATGTAGTCTATGCCAGTGCTACGGATTAGGTCATAACTTTTAAGTTGACTGAGCCAACAGGGACCTTTGACACCTTTCACAGTGGTTTTTGTCTCATAGGCCATTTTAGCATCATCAGCAAATGTTTGATGCGTGCGAGGTGGCCCTTTTGGATCCATTTCTTGGAATGGAAATGCATGAGCATGTCCTTGTCTTCACAGTCTTTCCAGGCTGCTCACATTTCTGACATCCCAAAGTTCCCATTGAACTGTACTGTACTTAGTACTATTGCTTTGTCAGGCAAGACACATGTGCCAGCAATGGTGAGCACTTTGCACAAAAACGTTTCAGAGCCCTCTGCAGGTGCCACATGAGTTCCATCCTCTTGAAGTTTACTCAGTGTGTGTCACGCCCTGGCCTTAGTATTATTTGTTTTATTTATTATTTTAGTTAGGTCAGGGTGTGACATGGGTTATGTGTGTATTTTGGGGTATTATATGGTAGAGCGGGGTGTTGGTTGTAGTGTATGGGTTTGTGTTGAGTGTATGTATCTAGCTGTGTCTATGGGTGTGTGTAGTTTTCTAGGAAAGTCTATGGTGGCCTGAATTGGTTCTCAATTAGAGACAGCTGGTTTCTGTTGTCTCTAATTGGGAACCATATTTAAGGCTGCCATAGGCTTTAGCTGTTTGTGGGTCATTGTATATGTATATGTCGACGTAAGTAGTTTGTGTGTGCACTTGCGTTTTAGGTTTCACGATCGTTTGGTTAGTGTGTTAAGTGTTACGTGTTCATTCTTCGTCGTTATAATTAAAGAAGATTATTCAAGTCATGTTGCGCCTTGGTCCTCTCTTTCACGTCAACACGATCGTGACAGTGTGTTAGTTAGTGGTCTTAGAAATGTAACCATAGATGGTTTTAAAATAGATGGTTTTAAGTCCCCATACCAAAGCCTGGCAAAAATCAAATGTTCTCTTTTTGTGCGTTCAATAAAGTTCAATTCAATAATGATACAATAAAAAGGACACACTGAAAATGTCGATGATTTAAAAATAGGCACCCAATCTGTGTCCCATGTAAGTGAGATGTTTCTAGGATCCCTAAAAGGACCACCCCATCTGCATGCTGTCTGTAAACTTCTGCATCATATAGATCTTATATGTTATTAGGATCTTTCTTCTTCCTACAAAATCTAAAGTTAAGCTTTTCCTGAAAACCAGGCTTGAGAAACAATGATCTTATTTGAACATTCAATTTGAACCTCCATGAAGGATGATGCTGATCAGTCTTCTGTCATGCTGGTCCCACAGGTCAGACATTGCAATTGTTCACTCTCTACTGACGCAAAAAAATTGCTGCAATGCTTATGCATCACAACATGGGAAGATGCAGAGTGGGAAAAATAGTCTCTGAACTTCTGTACACTGCTCAAGCAGTCTGTGATGAGYCTATCTGGACAAAGGGCCTTCCTTACCAGTTACTTTATACTTTAAGCCATGATTACTAAAAAGTTATAGATGCATTGTCATATAATGGTTTGCCTGTTTTTGTTGTGTCGTTGGATGTTGACTGTGCACCCTCCTCACTAGACAACTTTTCAAATACCTCACTGAAGATAAAGTTATCATCATCGGTGTCACACCCTGGCCTTAGTATTCTTTGTTTTCTTTATTATTTTATTTAGGTCAGGGGTGACATGGGGTATGTTTGTGTTTTTGTCTTGTCTTGGTGGTGTAGTGTTAGGGGGATTTTGTTAGAGTGTATGGGTTGTGTGAAGTGAATGTTCTAGGGAAGGTCTATGGTTGAGTGAATGTGTCTAGCTATGTCTTATGGTTGCCTGAGTGGTTCTCAATCAGAAACAGATGTTTTTCATGTTTCTCTGATTGGGAGCCAATATTTAAGGTGGCCATAGGCATCATGTATTTGTGGTAATTGTTCTATGTTCTATGTTGCATGTGTGCACTAGTTCGTTATTAGCTTCACGTTGTGTTTTGTTTGTTTTCCTTCTTATAATAAAGAAGATGTATTTTGCACACGCTGCGCCTTGGTCATCTCTCTCTCCTGTAGACGATCGGTGACAGATTAACCCACCAAAGGACCAATGCAGCGTGTGAAACGGCAACAGGACCACCTACACAGATTTCCTGGGACATGGAGGACGAATTGGATTGTAGAGGGACCTTGGGCTAACCAGGAGAATATCGTTCCGGCCCAAAAGCTGAGCTGGAGGCAGCGAAAGCAGAGAGGCGGCGATATGAGAGGCAGCACGGAGGCAGAGGCTGGAAGCCCGTGAGTATACCCAAAAAATTTTCTTTGGGGGCGGCTAAGAGGTAAGTGGCCGAGGCAGGTAGGAGACCTGCCTCCACTTCCAGCTAAACCGTGGAGAGCGGGAGTACGGGCGACCCCGGTGTTACGCAGTAGAGCTGCACGTGTCTCCTGTACGTGTTCATAGCCCGTGCGGGTTATTTCCACTCCCCGCACTGTAGGGCTAATTGGGCAATTGATCCAGTGCCCATGAAGCCGGCTCACCGCGTCTGGTCACCAGTGCGTCTCCTCGGCCGCTTCATGGCTACCAGCCTTTACGTATTGTGTCCCGTTTCGCCTCATAGGCCGGTGCGGGTTATTCCACCTACCCGCACTGGTCGGGCGCGGGGAGCATACAACTAGGTAAGGTTGGCAGGTCAGTGCTCAAGGCAAGCCAAGTAGCCTGCACGGTCCGGTATTTCCGTGCGCCACCTCCGCGCCTAGCCCATTACCCCAGTGAACTACCACACGCACCAAGCCTCCTGTTGTCCCCAGAAGTCCTGTGCGTCCTGTTTGCTGCTCCCGCACTAAGCCTAAAGGTCATGTCCTTCAGCCGGTACTCCAGTTCGGCGCCACGCACCAGGCCCTATAGTTGCGTCGCCGGCCAGAGTCTGCCGTCTGCCAAGCGCCGCATGAAACTGCCCGTCTGGACTGACCTTCAGAGCCCCCGTCTGCCATGAAGCCTTTAGAGCCATCCGACAGACAGGAGCCGCTAGAGCCTCGCCAGACCGGATCAGCCAGAAGCTTCCGCCAGACAGGATCGAGCCAGAGTCATCTCTACCAGCGCCATCTGAGCCATCCTCTACCCAGCGCCATCTGAGCCATCGTCTACCCAGCGCCATCTGAGCACCGTCTACCCAAGCGCCATCTGAGCCATCCGTCTACCACGCATCTGAGCGCATCCGTCTAACCAGACGCCATCTGAGCATCCGTCTACCCAGCGCCATCTGAGCCGATCCGTCTACCCAGCGCATTGAGCCATCCGCACCCACGCCATCTGAGCCATCCGTCTACCAGCGCCATCTGAAGCCACCGTCTACTCCAGCGCCATCTCTGAGCCATCCGTCTACCAGGCGCCATCTTGAGCCATCCGTCTCCCAGCGCCACTGAGCCATCCGTCTGACGCCAGCGCCA
>NC_036868.1:1254498-1291907 GCF_002910315.2 Salvelinus sp. IW2-2015 | reverse complement strand
AGGGAAAGGAGCAGGTGTCTTCTGATTAGCGACCTGATTGATGATGATGGGGAATGATGATGGTCACCTGTGAGTAAGGGAGAAGGAGAGAAAAGAAATACACAAGATACCACAGAACACTTGTATCCGTACAAAGGGGCTGGTCTGCGTTCTGTCATGATGGGGGCTGGTGCAGCGATGCGTCCTGATGGGGTGGTTGCGTTCCATGCATGGCGTTCATGCGGGCAGGCTGCAGGGAGTAAAATAAAATGTTTTTAAAAAATTGTGTCTGCTATGTTAAAATATGGCAGAGCAATGCCACTCCACTCACCAAATGTGCAGTCCTTCTTGGTCTTTAAGTGGCCCAGTCTTCATATTTCTTTTCCATCTGCTTCCAAGCTCTGGTCTTGTCATTTTGAGTCTCCAATATTATTCAATGGAGATTCAACTAATTACGGCTAGCCCAGTGCTACATTGTGTTTGCTCATTCAATTATCATCAAGATACGTAGGCCGAACACATCTTATAAAGATTCAAGATGCAATACTAAAATGCATTACCAAATAAAAAAATTATGAATTTTGTCCCTTATAAACAGTACACACATATGCTGCAATACTAAGGCTACCAGCTAGGCTAACATTATATTGTAATTCAATATGCATGGCGGTCTCGAATGAAGTCTATCATGTGATAAACTTGCATAACTAATACAAACAGATAAAGCTATTTTACTTACTTAGTTAGCTCTTCCAAACACTGACGCAGATTTTCCCCGTGAGATTTTAAGAGCTCCCTGGCAAAACCATATAACGTGTATTTGCTCCTTGGCAACTAGCTAATCCACACAGGCATATACTGTTTCGGGTTTATTTCAAATAACATGTAAATCATTTGACGACCTTACTTGAAATGTGATTGGACGCCAGTCAAAGACCCGCAGGAAAGACGGTTGYAGATACGACTGAGGTCATTGCTTTGCTGATGATGACGATGAGTGATCTGCTGACCCTCGCCGCAGATAGTTTGAATTGACTAAGTAAAGAAGGTAACAATCATAATRAACTGAATACACTGTGAATGATTAAATTCTCGTACCCCAAGGTGAAATAATAACATATGTAATCTATCATTTTCAGGGCTATATCAATATGGAAAGTTATAGCGTGCTGTTGTATTTTTGAACAGCCAACTGCTAACCCGGGTGCATGTAGCTACGTTAATGTTGTTGGAAAATCTAGCTACAACCAGGTTAGCAGCTGGCTGTTCAGAAATACAACAGCACGCTATTGATTTTCCATTTTGATCTCCCAGACAAGTAGTGCTATTATTGTTTGAATTTTTATMTATATCAATTGGTCAAAGAAGTCAAGTTACAATTGAAACCGCAAATTCTCTTGAAAACAAACATATTGAAATMACWATTCACAGAATGAACAGTGCCACAGCCTAAGYAGAATTGTCCTCCAAAGAGACAAAGGTTTCCCACAAAGAAGGTGCAGGATATGTCTCCAGAACTGGACCCAAAAGAGCATTCTGGRWAGTACTGCGCTAATCTGAAATCATATCAATGTTTGCTACCGGTAGGAGAATATGATGATGTGCAAATACTGTATGTCTCTTTTCACATGCTTCAACCACTGACCTTTTGAGTGACATAAGSCTTTAACATTTTATCTCCCTCTTTTCAATTTCTCRTTCAGGACATTTTGCTTTTGTGAGATTTGAGGATGGACACACTGCAAAAATCTTCCAAACATCTGATATTCTAGGTGAAGAGGACATTCCTATCAGACAGCTGCAAGATCTTAGGTCAGGAGTAGCCATTCTAGCCAAGTGGTCAGACAGCAGATTTTATAGGGCCACTGTTGAATACATTGGGCAGCCAAACCAGATTGAAAAAAGGTTTAAAAGAAAAACAATGACAGATTCTTAGATATGAACAAGCAAGAGAAGGGCCGACCACCTCAATCAACAGCACGTCAGTCACCCACAACTGAACACCCACAACTGAAGATGTTGGATCAATACCCCCTCTCTGCAGAAAAGACATAGCCAGTCCATCWCTCTATGGTGGCAACGCACCCGCCCTGGTGAGACAGCATCAACCAGCCTCAATTTAACAGCACGCACCAACCCCAGTTGGACAGCATCCCCAGCCCCCATGAGACAGCATCCACCCTGGTGAGACAGCATCCACCATGGTGGGACAGCATCCACCAGCAGTGGGACAGCATCCACCAGCAGTGGGACAGCTCCACACCAGTGGACAGCAGCTCACCAGCAGTGGACAGCATCCACCAGCAGTGCGACAGCATCCACCAGCAGCGGACAGCATCTACCAGCAGTGGGACACATCTACAGCAGTGGGACACATCTACCAGCAGTGGACAGCATCTACGGCAGTGAGACAGCATCTACCAGCAGTGGGACAGCATCTACCGGCAGTGAGACAGCATCCACCAGCAATGTACAGCATCTACCAGCAAATGGACAGCATCTACCAGCAATGGTACAGCATCCACCAGCATTGATGACAGCATCTACCAGCAATGACAGCATCTACCAGCAATGGGACAGCATCTACAGCAATGGGACAGCATCTACCAGCAATGACAGCATCCACCAGCAATGGACAGCATCCACCACAATGGACAGCATCTACCAGCAATGGGACAGCATCCACCAGCAGTGGACCGCATCCACCAGCAGAGCAGGGACAGATTCCCCTAGCCCCTGTGCGGACAGCACCCACCAGCCCGCCACTGGATGGAACGCACCAGCCCCACTGGATGGAACGCACTAGCCCAGTGGGACAGCACGCACCAGCCGCAACGCAGCCATGTGATGGTTTGCAGGGACGAGGTAAAAGAAATCCTCTTTTACTGATGTGCTACGTCTTCTCTCAGACCCAGTCCAGATCTGAGAGCTGCACTCTCTCATTGACATCGTTGGAGAAAACACTGTGAGCTACAGGAGAAAAGGCCATCGGTGCCGTCCGGCGAGCAAGAGTTGTTTCCTGACAGTGGCATGTTCCTCTCATCGTTCCGCCTTGCTCCCCGAGGGAAGTGAGTCAAATCAACGTTTAATTGGCACGTGCACCGAATACCACAGGTGTAGACCTTACAGTGAAATGCTTCTTACAGGCTCTAACCAATAGTCAAAAAAGGTATTAGGGAACAATAGGTAGAAAGAAATAAAACAACTGTAAAAAGACAGGCTATATACAGTAGCGAGGCTATAAAAGTAGCGAGGCTACATACAGACACCGGTTATCAGGCTGATTGAGTAGTATGTACATGTAGATATGGTTAAAGTGACTATGCATATATGATGAACAGAGAGTAGCAGTAGAGTAAAAGAGGGTTGGCGAGTGGTGGGTGGGACACAATGCAGATGCGTTCAGATGCGTTAGCCAATGTGCGGGAGCACTGGTTGGTCAGCCAATTGAGTAGTATGTACATGAATGTAAGTTAAAGTGACTATGCATATATGAAAACAGAGAGTGCAAGCAGCGTAAAAAGAGGGGTTGGGGGGCACACAATGCAAATAGTCTGGGTAGCCATTTGATTACCTGTTCAGGAGTCTTATGTTTGGGGTAAAAACTGTTGAGAAGGCCTTTTTGTCCAGACTTGACACTCCGGTACCGCTTGCATGCGGTAGTAGAGAGAACAGTCTATGACTGGGTCTTTGACTGGGGTCTTTGACAATTTTCAGGCATTCCTCTGACACCGCCTGGTGTAGAGGTCCTGGATGGCAGGCAGCTTAGCCCCAGTGATGTACTGGCCGTATGCACTACCCTCTTTAGTGCCTTGCGGTCATAGGCCGAGCAATTGCCGTACACAGGCAGTGATGCAACCAGTCAGGATGCTCTCGATGTTGCAGCTGTAGAACCTTTTGAGAATCTCAGAACCCATGCCAAATATTTTTAGTTTCCTGAGGGGGACTGTCTTGGTGTGTTTGGACCATTCTAATTTGTTGTTGATGTGGACACAAGGAACTTGAAGATCTCAACCTGCTCCACTACAGCCCGTCGATGAGAATGGGGCGTGCTCGGTCCTCCTTTTCCTGTAGTCACAATCATCTCCTTAGTCTTGGTTACGTTGAGGGATAGTTGTTATTCTGCCACCCACCCGGCCAGGTCTCTGACCTCCTCCCTATAGGCTGTCTCGTTGTTGTCGGTGATCAGGCCTACCACTGTTGTGTTGTTGCAAACTTAATGATGGTGTTGAGTCGTGCCTGGCCATGCAGTCGTGGGTGAACAGGGAGTACAGGAGGGGACTGAGCACGCACCCCTGGGGAGCTCCAGTGTTGAGGATCAGCGTGGCAGATGTGCTGCTACCTACCCTCACCACCTGGGGGCGGCCCGTCAGGAAGTCCAGGATCCAGTTACAGAAGGAGGTGTTTAGTCCCAGGATCCTTAGCTTAGTGATGAGCTTTGAGGGTACTATGGTGTTGAACGCTGAGCTGTAGTCAATGAATAGCATTCTCACATAAGTGCTCCTTTTGTCCAGGTGGGAAAGGGCAGTGTGGAGTGCAATAGAGATGGCATCATCTGTGGATCTGTTTGGGCGGTATTCAAATTGGAGTGGGTCTAGGGTTCAGCATTTCTGGGTTCAATTACAGGCTGAGGGGAAGTGATTTYGGACTGGCTGTGTACTCACCATTCAGTGATGGTATGAGGTCACTCTGGTTAACCTGGCAGTGCTCGGGGGCAGGTGGTGGTACGAGGTCACTGTCGTTAACATGGCGATGCGCTGAGGCAGTTGGCTTGGCGGCAACAATAGGAGAGACATCGATCTGTAAGTCACCCCCAGGGCTTATTGGAGTATTGACCCAGCACTGTGCAGGCCAAAATGGATTAAGCAAAGGTGGAAAGTCCTGAGTCATTGAATGAGGGAGAGAGAAAGAGGGGGAGGGAGACAGGCCAGTGTGCGTGTTTGCATCCTAAATGATAAAAGAAAACAATGTGTTCGCCTGAAAGTGTGGCTACTTTATGTGTGAGAGGTGAGAGAAAATAGACCTCTCCATAGCAATACAAAGGAAGCAATACACAGTACACAATACACATCACACAATGCACTGTACACAACACACAGCACACAATTCACAGTACACAGTACACAATACGCAGCACACAATACACAGTACACAATACACAGCACACAGCACACAAAACACAGTACACAATACACAGTACACATCACACAATGCACTGTACACAACACACAGCACACAATACACAGTACACAGTACACAATACGCAGCACACAATACACAGTACACAATACACTGTACACAATACACAACACACAGCACACAATAAACAGTACACAATACACTGTGCACATCACACAGTACACAGTACACATCACACAATGCCCTGTACACAACACACAGCACAAAGCACACAATACACTGTACACAATACACAACACACATCACACAATACACTGTACACAATACACAACACACAGCACACAATATACAGTACACAATCCGCAGCACACAATACACATTACACAATACACTGTACACAATACGCAGTACACACTACACTGTACACAATACACATCACATAA
This sequence comes from Salvelinus sp. IW2-2015, assembly GCF_002910315.2. Lineage (NCBI taxonomy): Eukaryota > Metazoa > Chordata > Actinopteri > Salmoniformes > Salmonidae > Salvelinus > Salvelinus sp. IW2-2015. Next base: position 1,286,346 of record NC_036868.1, on the reverse strand, counting down.
TACACAGTACACAATACACAGTACACAATATACATCACACAACACACAGTACACAATACACTGTACACAATACACATCACACAGTACACAATATGCAGCACACAATACAGTACAAAACTCACGCGCTACACAAATACAGTACACAATACACTGTACACAATACACAGTACACAGTACACAATATGCAGCACACAATACAGTACACAATACACTGTACACAATACACAGTACACAATGCACTGTACACAATACGCAGCACACAATACACAGTACACAATACACTGTACACAATATACATCACACAATACACAGTACACAATACACATCACACAATACACAGTACACAATATGCAGCACACAATACAGTGTACACAATACACTGTACACAATACACAGTACACANCACAGTACACAATACACATCACACAATACACAGTACACAATATGCAGCACACAATACAGTGTACACAATACACTGTACACAATACACAGTACACAATACACATCACACAATGCACTGTACAAAATACACAGCACACAAAACTCCCACCAAATGACTGTTTATTGATCATTTTGGAAATTGCACTTGAAACATCTCTCATTGAAGTACTTAAAGTGGTGTATAATTTCAGCCAGTAGTTTTGAAGGTTGTGATAAATCATCCAATTGTCACCAATTTCGTATTATACAATATGTTGCATCCTGTAAACTATTATTATACATTTTTTTGTGCAATTGGTATGATATGTTACATATTCAATGCGTACAATATGTTACAAATTTGTTGTGCTTAAGAATCCGGACTGCATCTTTAAGTCAATGATCACACTATGACTGTCCAGTTATTCACCTCCTCTGAAAGTGACTTATTGAAAGGTGTAAGCAATATGGCGCAGCCCATCACTAGCTTTCACCTATTCATGTTTTTGTGATTGTAGTGCAGATGAGGAAAGAAACTCAATTTGGTTAATTCAGTAACTGCCGGCATGGGTCTTCTAATCACCACCGTTGGTAAATGCTGCCCCCTACAGGAATCCTGTAGCAGTGCTGGCATACTATATCAAACAGTGGTGAAATGCGTTCCAGTAGCTGCCTGTAAAACCCTCAATATCAGCTAGACTTCACTGGAACACTGCTGTAAAATCATTCCGCCTCCACCACAGTCCTCTACAGTGAGAGTCCACTTAAAAGAGAGCGATCCAGAGAAAAGAAGAAGAGGTAAGGAGAGAGAACGCGCACATACACTCCCAACTGGACACACACTGGTTGAATCAATGTTGTTTCCACGTCATTTCAATTAAATGATGTTGAATCAACGTGGAATAGACATTGAATTGACGTCTGTGCCCGTTGGGTCTGCCCGCCCTGCTGCTGTCGCCATGGCAACAGTCACGTGGGCACGGCTGTCCCAGATTATTCAACTCCCTTTTCCCTCCCTCCCTCCCTTACCCACCCCTCCCCCTGGTCAGCGGCTCGCTGGAGGAGAGATGCAGAGAGAGAGAAAGCCTCTCTATCCATATCTCTATACTGCTCATCCCACCTCCATCTCTATTCAGGTCAGAAGTTTATGGCATCATGTTAAAACACCCTACTTCAAAATGTCCACCAGACAGGTGTTGTCAGGGCTGACAAAATAAATATCACATTTGGATTTAGCCCTCACGGTCATCCTTCCATCCCTGCTCCCGTTCCCCTGTCTGTCTCAGTATCCAGGCAATCAACATTCTACATAGTCCCAAAACCGGCAGCAACTAAACTAACCAGTGATGAGCTGTTCAGTAGGCTGTTTGTATGCTCTCCTCATCCACTTAGATCTCAGGCGGAGCAACAGTGGAGCACTCTGGCCTCCAGCTTGTTGAGGAAAAACCTCTGTGGCCAGCATCACTGATGGTTGAAAGGGTGAGGGGGGTGTATGTGAGGAAAAACCTCTGTGGCCAGCATCACTGATGGTTGAAAGGGTGAGGGGTGTATGTGAGGAAAAACCTCTGTGGCCAGCATCACTGATGTTGGAAGGGTGAGGGGGGTGTATTGTGAAGGAAATAAAACCGTCTGTGGCCAGCAAGACTCAGCTGCAGCGGTTCGAAGGGATGAGGGCTAACCGGGTGTATGAGAGGAAAACCGTCTGTGGCCAAGCAAACATTGTGGGTTGTATATAGGCGTGAGGGTGAGGAGTGTATGTGAGAGAGAAAAACCTTCTGTGGCCAGCATCACTGATGGTTGAAAGGGTGAGGGTGAGGGGTGTATGTGTGACAGTGAGAATGTTGCGTAGAAACATAATTGCGTTATGTTTTAAAGTTTCAAAGTTGATTTGCCACGTGCACCAGGATACAACAGGTTGTAAAACAGTACCTTGAGAGCTCTTTCTCAACAATGCAGTTATAACGATATAGAAAATAAAAAATAAAATAACAAAACACACAAGAACTACTATCTGTTTTAAACACGACAATGCAAGTATATACAGGTCAGAGTGCCAGTACCTTATTCAATGTTCAGGGGTACTGGAGTGGTTGAGGTGGGTTTATACATATAAAAGTGACTGGTAGCAGGAATACTGTATATAAATACTTATGGTAATATACTAATGGTAATATATACATCTAAACAGGAGTTAAAGTGACRAGTAGCAGGATACATAGATCAATAATACATTTTAACAACAAAGTCCAAATGCATGTTTCATAAGTAGAATATCAATTTCAATCAATGTTGACATACCAAAAGACCAGTAGGCCTGTGTTGGTTGCTTGAAATTGCTGATGAGCTTCTATAGTAACCAGTTAACGTTCTTGTAACATCATGTGTYTGTGTTTTTTGTACCCTTAAAAGCAACATTGTAGAATCCTCTGTACAACTGGACATTATTGTTTTGGGAACATGTCTTTTGTGTTGTCCCCACATTGTTCTCACCAGACTCTTCCCACAACCTAATGCACCATTCTGGGGACCTTTAAACAACAGATTAAATGTGTTCTAGGAACATTCTTGCAACATCAGGCGAATGTTTTATACAAATGTTCTATAATCATCAACACCACTGGACAGTTTTTGTGTCGTGAGAACATTTGCCACGACCTAATGAATGTTCTGGGAACCCTCACAGGAGCAATTTTGATTTGCTGGGAATATTCCTGATCACCAAACTATTTTTGCAGCTGCAAATTTATTTATTATGGCAATCCTCTTTCCATACAATTTGACGTTTGCGTTGCACCCGCTGCTATATCTGTACAGCAAATCAGCAATCTGTTCACTAGCTCACCCGACTCTGTGCCACAAAATGAGTGACAAAACTTCACAAAGCCTGGCCAGACAATTTCAAGTCATCAGTCTCAAGTCAAAGTCGAGTCCCGAGTCTTGAGGCTCCAAGTCAAGTCTCAAGTTATTATATTTTCAGACTCGAGTCCAAGTCATGTGACTGGAGTCCAAGTCATGTGACTCGAGTCCAAGTCATGTGACTCGAGTCCAAGTCATGTGACTCGAGTCCAAGTCATGTGACTCGAGTCCAAGTTATGTGACTCGAGTCCACAGCTCTGATAAATACTAATGGTAATGGCAATCAATAATCAATGGACAGCAGTGTAATGAAGTAATACATCTAATCAAGAATAATTTTTGCAGCAGTGTAGGTTGTGTCTGAGTGGGTAGAGACCTGTGGATGGGCACAGAGTCACCCGTCAGACATACTGTATAGACACTATATTGCACACAAATGTAGTGAGAACATACCATATCAACATACCTTATGAACATACCATATTCAACAAACCCACTCACTCCAAAAAATATGATGTGTTCATAAATATATTGGGAATTACCGGTATACACAAACTTAAAATATGCATACTTTTGCTTAACACTATCATATACACGTCTATAGGCCAAAGACACATCATGCTTAGTGTTCCCTAGTCAGCGCCATACAAAGATGGTCTTACATAAGCACATCCGTCCTATGAGGATCCGCCCTATGAGGTTCCGGCCTATGAGGATCCACCCTATGAGGATCCGCCCTATGAGGATCCGCCCTATGAGGAGGCTGTATATGCTTGCACAGCTGATGCAGCAGGGAAAGAGGTAGTAACTGGCTGGAAATGAGGAGGTTACAAGAGTGTGGTGATTAAATCTAGAATCCTTATTTGTTTTAGAAAAAACTTAGTGAAGGGCCTTGAGAAATGTAACCACTCAAATGCATAGACSTYTGTTGTTACTGACAAGAAGCACATGGCTGAGCTCTTTAAACACCACTTCATTAAGTCAGGATTCCTATTTAACTCAGCCATGCCTCCTTGCCCGTCCAACATTTCCTCATCTCCCACCCCTTTAAATGCGACTCTCCCAGATGCTTCTCCCTCTTTTCCCCCTGCCCCACTACAACATTTCTCCCTGCAGGCGGTCACTGAGTCCGAGGTGCTAGAGGAGCTCCTGAAACTTGACCCCAAAAAACCATCTGGGTCAGATGGTTTAGACCCTTTCTTCTTTAAGGTTGCTGCCTCTATCATCGCTAAGCCTATCTCTGACCTTTTTAACCTGTGTCTCCTTTCTGGGGAGGTTCCCATTGCTTGGAAGGCAGCCACAGTTCATCCTGTATTTAAAGGGGAGATCAAGCTGATCCTAACTGTTATAYGCCTATTTCTAWTTTGTCCTGTTTATCAAAAGTGTTGGAAAAACTTGTCAAWAATCAACTYACTGGCTTTCTTGATGTCTACAGTATTCTCTCTGGTATGCAGTCTGGCTTCCGCTCAGGTTATGGATGTGTCACTGCAACCTTAAAGGTCCTCAATGATGTCACCATTGCCCATTATTCTAAGCAATGTTGTGCTGCTATTTTTATTGACTTGGCCAAAGCTTTTGATACAGTAGACCATTCCATTCTTGTGGGCTGGCTAAGGAATATTGGTGTCTCTGAGYGGTCTTTGGCCTGGTTTGCTAACTACCTCTCTCAAAGAGTGCAGTGTATAAAGTCAGAAAATCTGCTGTCTCAGCCACTGCCTGTCACCAAGGGAATACCCCAAGGCTCAATCCTAGGCCCRACGCTCTTCTCAATTTACATCAACAACATAGCTCAGGCAGTAGGAAGCTCTCTTATCCATTTATATGCAGATGATACAGTCTTATACTCAGCTGGCCCCTCCCCYAATMTTGTYTTAAATGCTCTACAACAAAGRGTTCTTAGTGTCKAACAAGCTTTCTCTYCCCTTAACCTTGTTCTGAACACCTCCAAAACAAAAGTCATGTGGTTTGGTAAGAAGAATGCCCCTCTCCCCACAGGTGTGATTACTACCTCTGAGGGTTTAGAACTTGAGGTAGTCACCTCATACAAGTACTTGGGAGAATGGCTAGACAGTACACTGTCCTTCTCTCAGCACATATCAAAGCTGCAGGTTAAGTWAAATCTAGACTTGGTTTCCTCTATCGTAATCACTCCTCTTTCACCCCAGCTGTCAAACTACCCCTGATTCAGATGACCATCCTACCCYTGCWAGATTACGGAGACATCATTTATAGATCAGCAGGTAAGGGTGCTCTCGAGCGGCTAGATYTTCTTTACCATTCGGCCATCAGATTTGCCACCAATTCTCCCTATAGGACACATCACTGCACTCTATACTCCTCTGTAAACGGGTCATCTCTGTATACCTGTTGCAAGACCCACTGGTTGATGCTTATTTATAAAACCCTCTTAGGCCTCACTCCCCCCTATCCGAGATATCTACTGCAGCCCTCATCCTCCACATACAACACCCGTTCTGCCAGTCACATTCTGTTAATGGTCCCCAAAGCACACACATCCCTGGGTCGCTAGTCTTGTCAGTTCGCTGCAGCTAGCGACTGGAACGAGCTGCAACAAACACTCAAACCGGACAGTTTTATCTCCATCTCTTCATTCAAAGACTCAATCATGGAAACTCTAACTGACAGTTGTGGCTGCTTTGCATGATGTATTGTTGTCTCTACCTTCTTGCCCTTTGTGCTGTTGTCTGTGTCCAATAATATTTGTACCATGTTTTGTGCTGCTACCATTCTGTGTTGCTACCATGTTGTTGTCATATTGTGTTGCTACCATGCTGTGTTGTCATGTGTTGCTGCCTTGCTATGTTGTTGTTTTAGGTCTCTCTTTATGTAGTGTTGTGTTGTCTCTCTTGTCATGATGTAAGTTTTGTCCTATATATATATGTTATTTTTTATTTTTTAATCCCAGCCCACTGTCCCCGCAGGAGGTATTTTGCCTTTTGGTATGCTGTCATTGTAAATAAGAATTTGTCTTGACTGACTTGCTTAGTTAAATAAAGGTTAAATAAAAWWAWAAWAAAAWAWAAAATAGACAGAGCTGTGGATGCAAGGACTGATCATCCATGATATSAAAATTATAATTTCAACCCTTTGTTGAGGCTATAAACTAAGGATTCCAGATTTAAATGCGTCTTTGAGATTGAAAACATTCCAGTCAGACTTACGAATCATAGCACTTTCACCACAAATTACTACTCATCATGTCACCAAGGTTACTGATTCTGCGCTTTCTCAAACTGATCCCCTCAAACACACTGAATTGCGTGTGTGTGTCGAGAGTTTAATTCAAGTGTATACTTTAAGGGGATACAGATGGACACAGCAGGAGAGGATGCGTCTTGCTGTAGGGGAAGGAGGCGTGTGTTTGGATAGCAAGAGGACACCAGACACACCACAGGGAGAAGGACTAACCACATTCACTCACTCACACACTCACACACACACACACACTCCTCCCTTTTGTCGCCTCTCTGTTGAGCATGGGAGTTCCAGAATGGTCTAGCACCCCAATGTAGGTTAATGCAGGCTTACACAAAAACCTTTACCCAATCATAGGTCACCTTGAGGTGTGTTTCACTTGCAGTGAGACAAGGTAGCTCAAAGACAGGTCTCAGATCAGCGCCAGAAGAGCATCTTACTRTGTCACTGTCTGGTCCTAGATCTGTACTCGGTAGAGTACAGTGTATTTTTACAGTAGAAAAAAGAAAAGTAACGTCGATCTCAAAAAGCTATCAATGGAGGCCGGCTTTGGATGCAGGAGACTGGCGGCAGCTGGGTGGTTACCGTGACAACGGGGATTAGTTCTGCCCCAATTGTCCTTTGGTTGCGCCGTGGGTTCCGTCTCTGTGGTGATTAACTCCCTCGCTCCCACTCTTCTCGGGCAGGTAGACCGGGCAACATTCTGCCCCTTCCAGCCTTAGACCTCCGGTGATCTGGGAAATTAGTAATCCCACAATGCACCGGAACGGGCCACCACAAGAGGCTCAAGGACAGTGACAATGTCTTATATAACCTCGCCTGTCAATCAAGCTCAATTTAAGTTCATATCGTATATGAGAAGACGCCCCTGTAGGAGTTTACAGTACGTATCCATGACCAATTACACTTTAGCTTTATACTTTATGTACATTGACGTATTATTATACCTCAGACCCTTTATGTAAGTAAAACTTTGCATACCATCATTGACCACGTTCACATGCATACAGTATTCCGGATAATAGCTCATATCCCGGTTAAGGTCTTATTCGGGATAAACTGTTTACACTCACCTTTGATATCCCGCTTACGAGTATCCCTGTAACCATGAATAAACAGAATATTCCTYAATTTACCCATGATACTATGAGAAACTGACCTCGAAAAACAACAGTAAGCAGGATAAGATGTTTTCATGGCACAGTATCCCATCAAAGATTAGGATATTCTCGGCATCTTATCTGGGTTTTATACAAGCTTATTTGGGTTATTGTAAACGAATATGATGTTTATATGCGTCAATTAGAAAACAGCATCCTGAAAAATATCAGAATATTGGTGTGCATGAAAACGTGGTCATAGACTATTGCCATGATGACACTGCTATTCTGATGATAGTGTTATACTAGCTGCACTTTAAAGCAAAATATCAGCCTTCATTATATCTGGTTCCATTTTGATTTGCCTCCAATGGAGCATCATCTCTGGGTCCATTTTGCTGGCTTACGTCAGAGATTGAATATAAAATATGTGTTCAAAATGGATGCTTCTTGAGCTTCCACACACAAACAGCCCTCGGCCAAAATAGAATAGTCTCCTTATGGGATAGTAACCCAAACACAACAACAATGAGAAATTTAACAAATGGGAGAGAGAGAAAGGACAAAAAGGGGGAGAGCGGGGGGGGGGGGGGCATGTGAAGTATGACATCATCTGAGGTGATGTGCTGTACTGAAGCTGTACTAGCAAGGTGTTGCCACAGGGGGAGCAGTGAGTCCACAGTACTGCTAGCCGCCCCCACCTCCTCCTTCAGAACCAGACAGCTTAGCTGTCATGCTAGACTAGCTTTGCTGCTGAGGGGGAAAATATCCCCACCCTGTCTGACCATGTCAAAGGATTCCACTTCTGACACCAAATCCACAAGGGTACAGAGGTGGAAGCTGGCATACATTCCAGATCGGCTAGAGTTCCCTCTCACCATCTCATGTCATCAAATACTGTCTCAAACATAAAAATTGCTTTTTGTTTCAGTTTGCAGGGTGTCATTCCTCCCTCCCCTTCCTCTCATCCTCATCATAAGCAGCTTCCACAGACAACGCCCTTACCCCCCCCCCCCCCCCCTTTGTGAACACTCCAAACACCTCAAAACACACACATTGCACAAACACACATTTCGGGTATGGGAGGTTTGTGGTGGAGGAAAGGAAAGGCTGAGTGTAGTTATTGTACAGATATCCATAGAAAGACAGTGGTGTTATTCAGGTCCCATACAAAAGAGAGGGGTGGGGGGGTCCCTCACAGAAGTGGTGTTATTCAGGTCCCATACAAAGGAGGTGGGGGTTCCCTCGACAGAAGGGTTCATGGCGTTTGGTCCTTGTGCTGTGTTGACAAGGGAGGGTGGTGGGGCTTGGGCAGTGAGTGTGTGTAAATGAGCACCCATGATGTCCCCTTGGGGAGAAGTAGGCCACCAGACCCCGGCCCCGGCCGAACCCATCCCCCTCCCCTCTCCCCAGTTCACACACTTCACATTAATTATTCACATAAATGTATACCCCTGTTTAACAGACAGACCTGTCCTCTGTTTTGGGAGAAATGGCTTTCCCAGGAGTCAAACAGCTTTGTGAGATCAGCAAGAAGAGATGAACAAAACTACTCTCCATGCAAATTTACAATAATGGTGATATAATCTAATTGAAACTTTGGAGATTCTCTGTCAATAAGAAAAGCCCACTGATTAACTTCACCAGATCAAAATAATAACCTCCCTGTCCCTCAGTCGCTCTCTCTCTCTCTCACACAGACATACACACACCATCTTGCCATGTTACCCGTCACCCAATGCTCTCAAAGGTTTTTTGGAAGAATCCTTAATGAGCCAGAGCTATTGTGGAAGGCACCGTCCCCATGGAGATGAGCAGCGGAACTGGACAGGTTGGCACATGGCCAAGCCTATATGTGCGTGAGGGTTTGTGTCTGTGTGCGTGTGATTATCTTTGTGTGTGTGTGTGAGTGTGAATGTGTGTATATGAGAGTATGCATCTGTTTGTAACCTGTGTATGTGTGAGTCTGTGAGGGGTTATGGAGGGGGGGGGGGTACTCCATGCTGGGTTGGTGCACATTAATCAGTAGGGTTAGAGCCTCTTCACGCTAATACCAGCCCTTCCATTAACCCCTGGAGGTCAGCAATGAGCCACGCAACACAGGATGCAGAGATTACCTCACTGACCATTTACTTCGGTAATGACCGTGCTGACATTAGCATCATGACATAAGGTGTTATAAACAGTCATAAGCAGATAGCTGAAAGCGATATATTGTCAAGTGTAGCGCTATGTCGACATACTGCGGTTTTGGTGGGTGCTTTGCTGATCTAAACTGACCCTGTGTGTTCAGCTTTCACAGGGTTGCATAAGCTGCTGAAATTGCACCGTTTAGTATTTTTATCACAGCCACCCTGTAAACTGGATGGACTTAAAGGAGGGACTTTTGGAGCTAGCGCCATTTGGTATTATAGAGCTACTCCACTACCCATAAAGCACTGGCCTAAAATCAGTGTCTATAATCTGTCTGGAATATATATGGACGTGACAGTAGGAGAACAGATCCTGGAACAGTGGAAATACGTCCGGAATCAGGCTTATTTGTATTGGAATTCGTGGGCCAATTAAGTTCCGTTGATTAGTTTCGGAGCACTCTCACCGCGAGTCGGATGTCTTTTTGTCCGATTCCCCCAGTGAATCTGGATTCCTCGTCGACCCGACCTGTTATCACACTACGGGGGGACCATTCATTGATTTCGTCCTGATTTAGATGTGTTTAAATTCAGATTTAGATGTTGTCATTGCTCCATGAAACCTTATTCATCCTTCGTCTTATAGCATAAGACATACCAGTAATAAAATAGAAAAGTATTTATTCTACTGTAAAAACCTGACCCCTGCTGCATATTCCTGCATTATTCATAGACAGGAATATYACCCAGTCCCCTGGGTAACCACCTGTTACTTTGGTATCTCCATCGATTACTCAACATAGCTTTTATCTTACCACACCCTACTGAGAAATGGTGACAACATTACTGTCTCAACTATCTATTAAACCTAAATAATATATAACTTTCAATCTATTTTTTGTACAAATCTGTAAATGCTGATTTTCCGACGTTCACTGAATATGAAAACGTGTCTCTGTATCTTGACCAGGATACACAAACACACACTTTCTGAAAACACAGTGTGGACGCACACACACTGATTCATCCTCCTCRTTCGCTCAGCCTCGTCCTCCCAGTTTGGCTCCATCCTCCACATTTACATCCAACACATCTGTACAGGCAGCTGCACGGACGCCCTCACGCCAGAGGACATACTGTAACATCATGAATTGATCAAAGCGTTATCCAGGAAAGGAATAATCAAATATTATATATGACACTTCTAACAAAACCGACTGAAGCATACATGGGGAGTTGTATCAGCACAYTCATAGGTTACTGGGAGCCCAGAGAAGAACTCCCAACTCACTGAACAGGGACAAAAGGTGTGTGTGTGTGTACTTTACTTTTTTACTACTTTTACTTCACTACATTCTTAAAGAAAATAATGTACTTTTCACAGTATACATTTTCCCTGACACACAAAAGTACATTTTGAATGCTTAGCAGGACAGAAAAATGGTCCAAATCACAAACTTATCAAGAGAACATCCCTGGTCATCCCTACTGCCTCTGATATCGCTCTCGTGTGGCTGGCCATCGCTTCATACCGTCGCCAAACCACTGGCTCCAGTCATCTACAAGTCTCTGCTAGGTAAAGCCCCGCCCTTATCTCAGCTCACTGGTCCCATAGCAGCACCCACCCGTAGCACGCGCTCCAGCAGGTATATCTCACTGGTCACCCCCAAAGCCAATTGCTCCTTTGGCCGCCTCTCCTTCCATTCTCTGCTGCCATACTGAACGAATTGCAAAAATCTCTGAAGCTGGAGACTCTTACTCCCTCACTAGCTTAAGCACCACGTCAGAGCAGCTCATAGATCACATGCACCTGTACATAGCTCAACTGTAATTAGCCCATCCAATTACCTCATCCCATACTGTATTTATTTATTTACTTGCTCTTTGCACCCCAGTACTCTACTTTCACATTCATCTTCTGCACATCTACCATTCCAGTGTTAATTGCTATATTTAATTACTTCCCACCAGGCCTATTTATTGCCTTACCTCTTATCCTACCTCATTTGCACATGCTGTATATAGACTTTTTCTTACTGTATTTTTGATTGTATGTTTGTTATTCCATGTGTAACTCTGTAACGTCGGCTGAGACCAGAGTTCTTATGTGTTGTGCTTGTTTTAGTTGGTTCAAAATACGTGAAGCTGGTGGGACATTCTATGTTGTGTGTCTAGTTTGGTCTGTTTCTGGTTCAGGCCATATAATGGTTCTCTAAAATCAGAGGCAGAAATGTCAATTCGTTTTCCCTGATTGAGAATCATATATAGGTGCTTGTATATTGTGTGTTGACATTTGTGGTGGTTGTCTTCGTGCTCAGCTGTTTGTGGCCACGGACTGTGAGCGGTAGTTTGTATTAGTTATTGTGTAATTGTTATTTGTTTTCATGTCCATTAAATCATGAAACTTTACCAACGCTGGAACCATTGGTCCTCCCGAATCCTCTCGCCTCTCCTCGTCTGAGGTGGATGGACGACTTAGACTGCCGTTACAGAACCACCCACCTAACCCCGACCAAGCAGCGTGGAAGACGGGCAGCAGTCACGAGGCGCAGTCGGTACAAGGAGGAATGGACGATGGGAGGAAATCCAGATGGTAAAGAGCGCCCTGGGCAGAGCAGAGGAGTGTCGCGCCCAAAGCGGACTGGAAGCGGGAACAGCGGAGGGCGAAGATTTGAGAGCGCTAGCAAGGCAGAGCGGCTGAACCCGAGAGGGCTCACCCGAAAAATTCTTGGGGTGTGGGGGCTTAAAGGGGAGTGTGGCGAAGTCAGGTAAGCAGACCTGCGCAACTTCCGGGCTTTACACCGGGAGTGGGGCGTCCGTACTGGCAGACCGTGTTATGCAGGCTGGAGCGCACGGTGTCCCAGTGACGCGTGCTTAGCCAGTGGGGCTATTCCACCTCGCGCACTTGGCCGGGCAGAGTGCATCGAGCCAGGTGCCAATGAGCCGGCTCAACAATATCTGGCCTCCACAGTAGCGTTCTCCTCGGGCCGGTGTACATGCACCAGCCGTTTACGTAGGGTGTCCCCGTTCGCCAGCCAATAGCCCAGTGCGGCTTATTTCACCCTCGACACGCACTGGCAGGGCTACGGAACACTCAAACCTGGTAACGAGTTGGGCAGGCTCGTGTTCACGGAGAGCTCGTGTACTCCCTTCACGTCCGGGTATATCCGGCGCACGTCGTCCCTTCCTATCCCACGATCCAGCGCGAGACAGGCGAAGCCCCCAGCCCAGTACCACCACCGTGCCTTACCACCACGCACCAGGGCTTCCAGTGCGTCTCCAGCGCCCTGTTCCTTCTCCCGCCACCTCTCCCTGTGCGTGCGTGTTTCTCCAGCCCGAGTACCCTCCAGCCGGCACCACGCACTAAGCTCCTGTACGGTCTCCAGAAGGCCACTGTACGCACGCTTCGCGCTCCTCCCGCACTAGTCCTTGAGGTGCATGTCTCCAGTCAGGATACCACCGAGTTCCCGAAGGTTACCACGCACCAGGCCATAGTCGCCATCGAGAGTCAGTGTGCCTGTTCCTGCTCCGCGCACTAGCCTAGAGTTGCCGTATTGCTCTCCAGTCCCAGGTTCACCACCAGTTCTGCACCACGCACCAGGCCTACTGTTGCGTGCACTCATCAGGTTCAGAGTCGGCCGTCTGGCCCACGCCGCCTGCACTGCTCATTCTGGCCTAGCGCCTTCTTAGCTGCCTGCCGTGCCCAAGCGCCGTGATGAGCCATCCGTCTGCCCGAGCACCATCTGAGCCATCCGTCGCTGCCCAGCGCATCGTGAAGCCAATCGTCTGCCCAGCGCCATCTGAGCCATCGTCATGGCCCAGGCGCGTCTGCAGCCATCCGTCTTGCCCAGCGCCAATCTGAGCATCCGGTCGTCCCGAGCCATTAGACAGGCCGCACCGTCTTTCCCGAGCCAATATAGCCGTGTCCGTCAGTTCAAGGAGCCGCTAGAGCCGTCCGCATATCAGGAGCGCCATATTCCGTCTTACTTTATGTTCTAACTCATAGCCGTCGTCAGTCTATATACTCTCCATCTCTCATCCCTATCATGTATCCTCTCTATAAGCCGCCAGCCAGTCAGGAGCATTATATCTCAGAGCCGCCAGCCGACTATATATCTCAATCTCCATCTCATCTCAGGTATCTCTATGGAGCCACCAGCCTATCTATACTCTCTTATATACCACCAGCCAGCAGGAGAGCCACGCCTCCAGTTCATGAGCCGCCCTCCAGTCATGAGCCGCCTTCCTCTATCTAATATGCGCCCTCCAGTCATGAGCCGCTCCGGTATCATGACTCCGCTCTCTCTATATGCCGCCGTCCAGTCATGGGCCGCCCTCCAAATCATGAGCACCCTCCTATAGTGTAGGAGCCGCAACATTGCACCATGGTCCGTAGGACTACCACACTTCTTCGCGTGGGTACATAGGAGGACGGACCTTCTTCCTGTGCCTGAAGGGCTACCTTCTCTCGAGTACCTCTGAAGTTATCCTTATATTCGAGTCTACTGATGACTAGCGCACAACGACTAGGTCCTGGGAGAAGGGCATTTAGCCTCGTTAATCGCTAGGAAGAGCATACCTCTCTCTGTGCATGAGCTACCTCCTCAAGTACAGATGCTTCTTAGAGCTGGTTTTGCTCCATGAGTATAAGAGCGGGAACCCTAGGAGGAAGATTGCGTAGAACAGGAAGGGAGGGTGGCGTAGAGTCCGGGCGATGCCCAACCATCAGCTCACACACCATAGACAGTTAATGCGAGCGCTGATCTAGTAGAGAACCAATGTCTGGCGGCTGAAGTCCAGGGATGCCCTATCGCTCGTATTCGTCACGTTGGCCGCCAGAGTAGACGCCACCTTGCGGCAGGTTATATGCCACACTCAGTTGGGGACGGATTTTACACCATATCCATGGTGAGTGACGTCATGCCGTTTCTGGACCAAGAGTTGACTGTAATGCTTTGTTTGATGCTTGTGGTTTAGTGTTTGCAGGACGTGAGCTGGGTGGGCATTCTATGTTGTGTGTCTGTTTCTGTGTTCAGCCTAATATGGTTCTCAATCAGAGGCAGCTGTCAATCGGTGTCCCTGATTGAGAATCATATATAGGTGGCTTGTTTTGTGTTGGGATTTTGTGGGTGGTTGTTTCCTGTGTCAGTGTTTGTGCCACACGGGACTGTGACGGTTAGTTTGTTTTGTTATTTTGTAATTGTATATTTGTTTTCATGTTCATTAAATCATAGAAACTTACCACGCTGTACATTGGTCCTCCGATCCCTCTCGCCTCTCCTCGTCTGAGGAGGAGGACGACTTAGACTGCCGTTACAAACTCTGTGTTGTTGAATGTGTCGAACTGCTTTGCTTTATCTTGGCCAGGTCGCAGTTGCAAATGAGACCTTGTTCTCAACTAGCCTACCTGGTTTAAATAAAGGTGAAATACATTTTTAAATTAAAATCTGGAGGACTCACTAAACACATGATTTGTTTGTAAATGATGTCTGAGTGTTGGAGTGTGCCCCTGGCAATCTGTAAATTTAAAAAACAAGACAATTGTGCCGTCTGGTTTTCTTACTATACGGAATTTGAAAATATTCATACTTTACCTTTTGATACTTAAGTATATTTTATTAATTTTATTTGCTTTTGATACTTAAAGTATATTTAAAACCAAATACTTTTATACTGTTACTCAAGTAGTATTTTATTGGGTGACTTTCACTTTTCTATTACAGTATCTTTACTTTTACTCAAGTATGACAACAGGGTACTTTTACCACTACTGGGCGACTGTAGAACATCCCGTTGCTTTGGTTCGTAGCTGTATTACTCAAGTATGACAACAGGGTATTTTTACCACTACTGGGCGACTGTAGAACATCCTGTTGCTTTGGTTCGTAGCTGTATGTCTGCATTGTTTAGCCACTATCCAATCAATTTCAATGTGATACGCATCAGCCACAGTCCCTCCTCTCAACAGCACGCATTGCTACACTAGGCTTGTGGGCTACGTATGTAAGCTAGCATGACAGCACACTGCACCGTCAGAGCTTGGCTCACACACACACACAAACACACACACACAAATACACTGCACACACACACACAAATACACTGCACACACATGACACACACACACACACAAATACACTGCACACACATGACACACACACACACAAACATTCTCTATATGAAGAGAGAGATCTTTCTCCAGAGATAAGCGTGCCGTGTCTTTCTGGATAAGAAGAGAACAGAAGATGTAGTACGTTTTGTTCTTTATCTAATGCTCGCACAACATACTGTATTTCTCTATCTGTGAATAAAGCAGATATTTTTCTGTCTGTGAATAAATCAGAAAATGGTCAATATTGAGTACAAATGAGAACTGGGGGCAAGGGAATAGAAACATTTAAAATGTAATTGGCTAAATGTTAATTGTAGGAAAATAATGGTCTGTGACAAATGTTTTTATCAGCCATTGTTGGGTGGTAGAAATTATCCAAATTGCAAAATGCGGAGTACGAACATGGCCTAAGAGTTCTAACAGTTTGTTCGTCACGTAGTGTACCAAGTTGCTGAGATGAATATGGATGGCCACAGCTAAGACTTCCTGTTAGGGGACATACTGTACCATCAGATTCATGCTGGTGAGTATGCATGGGACCTTGGGTGAGTGTAGACCTATTCATACAGCCTTATGATACTGGATTACATGTGTAACCTGATAAAGTCAAGATCGCCTTAATATGTCTTTAGCTGTAAAGGGTCACTGATGTGGTACAGAGTTACTCGAGCGTTGAAAGGTCAGAATGTCCACCAAGAGCCAACAATGAGACTTCAAGTGAATGTATGGCGATGGCATGAAGCAAATACAGGAAAATGATATCTCAAAGCCCAGCGTTTTTCAATTTTTTTTTGTATCAGGGATTGTCTTGTGGTTCTTCAAAGGACTAGCGCTTATAGCTACATTATTAAATAATTAGACATTTAAGTCCAGGGACAGACAGGTCAGCAACATCCCACAGACAGGAGGTTGAGAAACACATAGCCTAAGATCCAATGACATGATATCTCATTGTCAACATAAGACTTATATCACTGTACTATATGTGTCCACACAATACCCAACTGAATGAGAACGCCTTGCATTTATGTAGTGCTTTTTCTCTGGATACACAGTGCTATTTCTGCCACTCCCCCTGGATAAGGAAGTAGGCCTTGACTAAATTCAGAGACGTTGAACGTCATCCACATATATAGCAACATGTCAGACTTAAATACAGCTACTGCCCTGCAGTAGAATGGAAGAGGGAATTTACAATTTATTGTAGTATTAATTGCTTCAAGGGCCACCTATTCATCAGCTTGTTAACATCACAGAAATGTGTGTGTGTGTGTGTGTGTGTGTGTGTGTGTGTGTGTGTGTGTGTGTGTGTGTGTGTGTGTGTGTGTAGCAGGGTGTTTTGTCATTGGCCAATCAGAGGCTTTATCGTGACTCTGATGTCACAGGGTCAGAGTCAGGGTGCTATTTGTCAACAGGACGACAGCCTAGCTCGGACTTAGATCATCCCTCTCTGTGTGTGTGACTGGCCCTATGAACATGAATTTCCATTGAAATATACGGTTGTCGTTCATAAATAATGAAGGATATAAAATGTCTAATAAATAATAGATAAATGTTTAATTTAATTGAATAGAAACAAATAGGMGTCCATTTTCCTCATTCAGAAAATGAACAAGCGGTGAGCAAAATAACCGCTACATTTGAAATAGGCAGCACAGCACATTATCTATGACAGGTTCCCAATACTACCACTAGCATCCCGTGCAACGAGAATTGATATTCATTAAAAACTACAGGTATACAGAYGCAATATTAGTTGAATTTTGGTACTGTATTATTTTGGTACTGCATTTCATCTTCTCGGCCTATTCTTTATATAGGGCTCCTGAAGGGCGCAGCGATTGCTACAGTCGCTGGTTCGATTCCAGGCTGTATCACACCCGGCTGTGATTGGGAGTCCCATAGMGCGGCGCACAATTGGCCCAGCGTTGTCCGTGTTTGGCCGGGGTAGGCCTTCATTGTAAATAAGAATTTGTTCTTAACTGACTTGCTTAGTTAAATAAAGGTTAAATTAAAATCAATTTCTATGCTTTGTGTGTAGCAGCTTTGGCACAATGTACCTAAGAAACTATACATCCTAGTCCTCCTGTCATATTACATTGAGGGTTCAGCAGCAGAGTAAAGGTGAGCCGTCTGCCTTTCCATTCCCCCTGCGTATTCTGCTATAGGCTCAGCAGGCATCTGATTCACCATGGCTGAAATACCACCACTCAGCAGGATATTACGTAACACTAATACTACTGGACACCCGGCGTCATCCTCTGGATAGCTTCTGTAATATCTAGAGCCACACCTAAATCCGTTCCACCCTGTTACTACAGATGGTAGATGGATGTACGTACCATGTCTTGATGTGACTAACCAGGGAATCCAACCCGGGTCTTGGTGCACCAAAAGAAGAAAGTGTTAAGCCACTGAGCTAAAGACAAGGTCTTTGCTCCGAACATCACAAAAGGTGGCATATGAATGCTAGTCCTACAGCCCTAACCTAATTATCTAACCAGGGTACCTGGGAATGCATTGGGAAACACTGGCCTAGAGAACTACCTTAGCAATCACACTCTGCAGTTCGAGAGTCGTATTCATTAGGGTCATATTCAATCAGGTCCCGTAAACTCAGTTACCCCCCCCCCCCATTTCATACTCTTCCAGCGCCATAGCAACACACCCCCTCCATCCACTCATTGATCCTAGATTAAAATAGATGGTACCCGTGGTTATGCATTTCCAGCACCGGCATCGATTGCCCCAGTATTTGACCAATCCCCTATCCCTCATGCATTGATTGAGTACACYTTGTGTTGTGTACTACCGGGGATGTGTTGAGATAATGTTATGTGTATCTGAAATGTGAACTGCAAGCAAATTGACTCAGGATATGTCTGCATTCAACTGGTCATTCAGATTGACATAGAACATGAGCTAGTCTTGGCGGTAGAGAGTACAGGCTCTGGTTTTATGTGAGCTGATTGGCTGTGGGGTGAAATTTACCCCAGATACAGATCTAGGATCAGCTTTCCTTCCTCCAAGCCTAACTGTAACCATTAGTTGGGGTCATGAAAAACTGACCTAAGATCAGCGTCTAGGGTCAACTTCACGCTACASTGAGCTGATTGTGTCCAACTTTCATCTCCTCTTTATCCCTGTTTGGAATGCCCTCCTATTGACAAGGGGTACTGTGGTACGGCCATGTCCAAGTCGCCACAAATCTCGCATACCTTGGCACTGCCACCACTGTAACGAGGGGAATGAGAGAAGATGAGCAGAGGAAGCCATTTTAGACTAAGATGCACCCAGTGAGATAGAAAACTCATAACAACATTCACTCTAAATTAGATGTGTCTGGATGTGGTATTGTCGGATGGCCTTCCCTTACACTGGTCTTTCCTTACCCTGGCCTTTCCTTACCCGGGCCTTTCCTTACCCGGGCCTTTCCTTACCCGGGCCTTCCCTTACCCTGGTCTTTCCTTACCCTGGCCTTTCCTTACCCGGGCCTTCCCTTACCCTGGCCGTGCCCTTTACTGCCTCCTTACCCGGGCCTTTCCTTACCCGGCCTTCCCTTACCCTGTCTTTCCTTACCCTGGCCTTTTCCTTACTCTGGCCTTTTCTTACCCTTGGTCTTTCCTTACCCTGGCCTTTCCTTACCCTGCCTTTCCTTACCCTTGTCTTTCATACCCTGGTCTTTCCTTACCTGCCTTTCTTACTCTTGGTCTTTCCTTACTCTGGCTTTTCCTTACCTGGGCCTTTCCTTACTCTGGTCTTTTCTTACTCTGGCCTTTCCTTACCCTGGCCTTTCCTTACTCTGGTCTTTTCTTACCCTGGTCTTTCCTTACCCTGGCGCTGCCGCTTCAGAATTCAATCCGTTAGAGATTATCCTCTGAGCGTAAGAGCTTAGTCATCACATCAATCAGGATAGGTGCCAAACATACAGCTGTCCTTCTTAATATATAACTAACAGACGTACAATACTAACTTATAGGTTAGTTGCTTTGTTCCTCAATAGAAGAAGAGGTTTACTAATCTGCGTTCTAATCTATCAACTCAGTTTAACGAACAGTATTTTTGTCCTGTCAGAATATGATTGGCATAAGAAACAACTGGACATGCTGATATTTGATAATGCGACTGACTCAGTCTGAGAGTTTCCAAGCAGCATCTGAAGATTAGATGCAAACCTCTTTGATGTTTGTGTGTGTGTATGTGTGTGAATGTGCGTGTAGCGATTGGATCATCTCTAACCAATATCAAAGCCAATGACTGTTTCTGAAACACCGCTTTACCCACGTGGGTTAGACTCTGGCCCGACCCTTCAGTTTCTGAGACCAATCATAACGGTTTGAATGTGTTCGTATTCAAGAAATCGTCGGTAGGAGATTAAACCCAGACTCATCGTGCAGAAGAAACGTCAGTGGGTGTGGCGATTGGCCGGAGTGATGAGGCTGCGTAGCCAGACAACATATGTGCCATGGGTTAGGTGAGGGAGATGAACATTTCTGGACGTGGATTGGATAAATTTTCAAGCCTCTTATGTGTCTGTCTCCTGTTTTCCTGCTCACGTCATCCGAGATTGTACCGTTGAAACAGAAAAGACTGTGTAATCCATGCCAAGTATTGATATACAGTGCTCGTTATCTAATGTAATAGATAACAGGGTTTTCCAACCTTTTATAGTATGAAATATACTTTAAGAAAACTAAACATGTCAAGAGCTACAATTGTTTGGGGGTGGGGCTTTCAAATTGGCACATTCTTCTCTTCTTCTGTACCCTGCAACTCGTCCCTGGGTCATTGGTGTACAAGAGATGTGTTTTCAATATACCTGGTAATATAATGGTGAATAAGCAACTCAGACGGGGTCCCCATAAAAATTATATTTGSTATTTTCCAGATTTATTWATTTTTCTTCCTGTTTTCACATTTCTTTTTTTATTAAGCCTACTTTGCAGTTAACATTTCATTGAGAGGATTTTGGGGGAAAGTCTTGTGTCCCCACAAGATGGTTATCATTAGCATCGCTAACTGGCTACATACAGAGTGATAGACAAACACGCACACCAAACAGACAGACAAGGGCAATATTGTTAGAAATTAATTGGTAGATATTATGTTCCAATAGTGGCTAACCAGGGGATAATGGGATAKRGTTAATGTGGCTTTGATTGGATAGTAGCCGGGAGCTTTATGTTTATGACAATTTGCGATGGAACATGAAAACTTCATATACTTTCAGAATTGATTGGTGAGCTACTCATAGGTGGGCTGCTCTACAACACTCCAATTMTTATTGCGCTACCAGCGTTTACCCCATGGCTCCTTTTACCAAAACTAAGATGACCCTGCAATAAAGAAAGTCAAAATTATCCCTCAAAAAAGATACAAATTATCTTGCAGTAAAGTCAGAATTATCCTGAAATTAAGAAAGTCTAAATTATCCTGCAATAAGATCAACATTATCCTGCAATAAAGAAAGTAGAAATGATCCTTCAATAAAGAAATAAAAAATATTATCTTGCAATAAAGTCACAATGATCCTGCAATAAAGTCACAATGACCCTACAATAAAGTCACAATGATCCTGCAATAAAGTCACAATGACCCTACAATAAAGTCACAAAGATCCTGCAATAAAGTCACAATGACCCTACAATAAAGTCACAAAGATCCTGCAATAAAGTCACAACGATCCTGCAATAAAGTCACAACGATCCTGAAATAAAGTCACGAGATATTACTCCAGTGCTAGACTGGCTTCCTGTTAAGGCAAAGGCTGATTTCAAGGTTTTACTGCTAACTTACAAAGCATTACATGGGCTTGCTCCTACCTATCTTTCCGATTTGGTCCTGCCGTACATACCTACACATACGCTACGGTCACAAGATGCAGGCCTCCTAATTGTCCCTAGAATTTCTAAGCAAACAGCTGGAGGCAGGGCATTCTCCTATAGAGCTCCATTTTTATGGAATGGTCTGCCTACCCATGTGAGAGACGCAGACTCGGTCTCAACCTTTAAGTCTTTACTGAAGACTCATCTCTTCAGTAGGTCCTATAATTGAGTGTGGTCTACCCCAGGAGTGTGAAGGTGAACGGAAAGGCTCTGGAGCAACGAACCGCCCTTGCTGTCTCTGCCTGGCAGGTTCCCCTCTCTCCACTGGGATTACTGGTGCTCTTCCATTCCGTCCCTAGGAGGGGTGCGTCACTTGAGTGGATTGAGTCACTGACGTGATCTTCCTGTCCGGGTTGATGCCCCCCCTTGGGTTGTGCCGTGGCGTAGATCTTTGTGGGCTATACTCGGCCTTGTCTCAGGATGGTAAGTTGGTGGTTGAAGATATCCCTCTAGTGGTGTGGGGGCTGTGCTTTGTCAAAGTGGGTGGGTATATATCCTGCCTGTTTGGCCCTGTCCGGGGGTATCTTCGGATGGGGCCACAGTGTCTCCTGACCCCTCCTGTCTCAGCCTCCAGTATTTTTGTTGCAGTAGTTTATGTGTCGGGGGGCTAAGGTCAGTCTGTTATATCTGGAGTATTTCTCCTGTCTTATCTGGTGTCCTGTGTGAATTTAAGTATGCTCTCTCTAGTTCTCTCTTTCTCTCTTTCTTTCTCTCTCTCGGAGGACCTGAGCCCTAGGACCATGCCACAGGACTACCTGGCATGATGACTCCTTGCTGTCCCCAGTCCACCTGGCCGTGCTGCTGCTCCACTTTTAACTGTTCTGCCTGCGGCTATGGAACCCTGACCTGTTCACCGGACGTGCTACCTGTCACAGACCTGCTGTTTTCAACTCTCTAGAGACAGCAGGAGTGGTAGAGATATTCTCAATGATCGGCTATGAAAAGCCAACTGACATTTACTCCTGAGGTGCTTACTTGTTGCACCCTCGACAACTACTGTGATTATTATTATTTGACCATGCTGGTCATTTATGAACATCTTGGCCATGTTCTGTTATAATCTCCACCCGGCACAGCCAGAAGAGGACTGGCCACCCCTCATAGCCTGGTTCCTCTCAAGGTTTCTTCCTAGGTTTTGGCCTTTCTAGGGAGTTTTTCCTAGCCACCGTGCTTCTACACCTGCATTGCTTGCTGTTTGGGGTTTTAGGCTTTGTTTCTGTACAGCACTTTGATATATCAGCTGATGTAAGAAGGGCTATATAAATACATTTGATTTGAATAAAGTCAAAATTATCTTGCAATAAAGAAAGTCAAAATGATCCTGCAATAAAGTCACAATGATCCTGCAATAAAGTCACAATGATCCTGCAATAAAGTCAAAATGATCCTCAAATAGTCCAAATTATTCTGCAATAGTCAAAATTATCCTGCAATGAAGTTACAATTATCTTGCAATAAAAAAGTCAAAATTGTCCTGCAATAAAGAAAGTCACAATTATCCTGCATTAAAGTCAAAATGATCCTGCAATTAAGTAAAAATGATCCTGCAATAAAGTCAAAATGATCCTGCAATAAAGTCAAAATTATCTTGCAATGAAGTCACAATTATCCTCAAATAGTCAAAATTATCCTGCAATAAAGTCAAAATGATCCTGCAATAAAGTCAAAATGATCCTGCAATAAAGTAAAAATGATCCTGCAATAAAGTCAAAATGATCCTGCAATAGTCAAAATGATCCTGCAATAGTCAAAATGATCCTGCAATAAAGTCAAAATGATCCTGCAATAAAGTCAAAATTATTCTGCAATAAAATCAAAATTATCCTGCAATAAAATCCAAATGATCCTGCAATAAAGTAAAAAATATCCTACAATAAAGAAAGTCAAAGTTATCCTGCAATAAAGTCACAATTATCCTGCAATTAAGTCACAATTATCCTGCAATAAAGTCACAATTATCCTGCAATAAAGTCAATTATCCTGCAATAAAGTCAAAATTATTCTGCAACAAAGTGTCACATCCTGACCTTAGAGAACCTTTTTATGTCTCTGTTTTGGTTGGTCAGGGCGTGAGTTTGGGTGGGCATTCTATGTCTGGTGTTCTATGTTGACAGAATGCCATGACAGAACCACCCACCAACAAAGGACCAAGCAGCGTGGTAGAATGGACTCCTGGACATGGGAGGAAATCTTGGACGGCAAAGGACCACGGGCACAGCCGGGAGAGTATCGCAGTCCGAAAGAGGAGCTGGAGGCAGCTAAAGCGGAGCGGCGACGCTATGAGGAGTTGGCGCGAGGAAAAGTGCACGAGAGGCAGCCCCAGAATATTTTGGGGGGAGGCACACGGGGCAATTGGCGAACTCAGGTAGGAGACCTGAGCCAACTCCCCGTGCTTACCGTGGCGAGAGAGTGACTGGGCAGGCACCGTGTTATGCGGTGAAGCGCACTGTGTCCCCAGTGCGCACGCATAGCCCGGTGCGTTACATCGCAGCTCCTCGAATCGGCCGGGCTAGACTGGGCATCGAGCCAGGAGGGATGATGCCGGCTCAGCGCATCTGGTCTCCTGTGCGTCTCCTCGGCCCGGGGTATACTGCACCAGCCCTACGCACGGTGTCTCCAGTTCGACAGCACAGCCCAGTGCGGCCTATTCCAACTCCCCGCACTTTCCGGACTACAGGGGGGATCCAGCCAGGACGAGTGGTGCTAGCTCTGCGCTCGAGACCGCCAGTGTGCCTCCATGGTCCAGTGCATCCGGTGCCTCGGCCAAGGACAAGGCCTCCTGCATGTCTCCCCAGCCTGGTGAGTCCTGTGCCTTCTCCCAGAGCCAGGCCTTCTGTATGTCTCTCRAATCCAGTGATAATCCATGGCAAGAAGCCTCCAGTGATGATCCATGGCACGAAGCCTCCAGTGATAATCCATGGCACGAAGCCTCCAGTGATGATCCATGGCACGAAGCCTCCTGTGAGGATCCATGGCACGATGCCTCCAGTGAGGATCCATGGCATGAGGCCTCCAACGAAGGACTCTAGTCCAGAGCCTCCAGCGACACCCTCTAGTCAGGAGCCTCCAGCGTCGCCCTCTAGTCCGGAGCAGCCGGAGTCTCCCTCCTGTCCGGAGCAGCAGGAGCCGTCCGTCACTCCGGAGCAGCAGGAGCCGCCCGTCAGTCAGGAGCTGCCGGAGCCACCCGTCACTCCGGTTCTGCCGGAGTCTCCCGCCTGTCRGGCGCTGCCGGAGTCTCCCGTCTATTCGGGGCCCGTTGTAAGGGTCCCTGGTCCGGGGTTGGCGGTAAGGGTCCCCGCTCCAGAGGCGCCACCTAAGTGGGCCAAGACTAAGGTGGAGCGAGGTCCACGTCCCGCACCAGAGCCGCCACCGCGGTGAAATGCCCACCCAGACCCTCCCCTATAGGTTCAGGTTTTGCGGCCGGAGTCCGCACATTTGGGGGGGGGGTACTGTCACGTCCTGACCTTAGAGGTCCTTTTTATGTCTCTGTTTTGGTTGGTCAGGGCGTGAGTTTGGGTGGGCATTCTATGTCTGGTGTTCTATGTTGTCCTTGTTTAGTTGGCTTCACGTTTCGTTTTGTTGTTTTTTGTGAGTTTGTTAAGTGTTCTTCGTGGAATAAATAGAAGAATGGATTCATATCACGCTGCGCCTTGGTCCACTCCTTTAAACGGCCGTGACATAAAGTCAAAATTATCCTGCAATAAAGTCAATTATCCTGCAATAAAGTCAAAATTATCCTGCAATTGTCACAATGATCCTGCAATAAAGTCACAATGATCCTGCAATAAAGTCACAATTATCCTGCAATAAAGTCACAATTATCCTGCAATAAAGTCACAATTATCCTCAAATAAAGAAAGTCTAAATTATCCTGCAATAGTCACAATGATCCTGCAATAAAGTCAGAATTACCCTGCAATAAAGTCAATACTATCCTCAAATAAAGTTTGCATTTCTCTTGCAATTACAAGGAAGTCAAAAAATATTCCTACAATAAAGAAAGTGAAAATATCCTGAATAAAGTCAAAATATCTTGCAATGAAGTCAACAATTTATCTCAAATAGTCAAAAATTATTCCTGAACAATAAAGTCAAAATCTATCCTGCGAGTAAGTCACAATGATCCTGCATAAAAGTCAGAAAATTATCTTTGCAATGAAGTCACAATTATCCTTCAAATAGTCAAAATGAGTCTGCATATATTAAGTCACAAATATCCTTGCCAATAAAGTCAAAATTCATCTTGCAATGAAGTCACAATTATCTCAAATAGTCAAAATTATCCTGCATAAAGTCAAAATTATCCTGCAATAAAGTCACAATGATCCTGCAATAAAGTCAAAAATTATCTTGCAATGAAGTCACAATTATCCTCTAAATAGTCAACATTATCCTGCAATAAAGTCACACATTATCCTGCAATAAAGTCACAATTATCCTCAAATAGTCAAAATTATCGTGCAATAAAGTCACAATTATCCTGCAATAAAGTCACAATTATCCTCAAATAGTCAAAATTATCCTGCAAAAGGCACAATTATCCTGCAATAAAGTCCAATTATCCTCAAATAGTCGAATGATCCTGCAATAAAGTCACAATTATCCTGCAATAAGTCAATTAGCCTGCAATAAGTCAAAATTAATCCTGCAATTGTCACAATGATCCTGCAATAAAGTCACAATTATCCTGCAATAAAGTCACAATTATCTGCAATAAAGTCAAAATTATCCTCAAATAAAGAAAGTCTAAATTATCCTGCAATAGTCACAATGATCCTGCAATAAAGTCAGAATTACCCTGCAATAAAGTCAATAATATCCTCAAATAAAGTTGCATTTATCTGCAATAAAGAAAGTAAAAAATATCCTACAATAAAGAAAGTCAAAAATATCCTGCAATAAAGTCAAAATTATCTTGCAATGAAGTCACAATTATCCTCAAATAGTCAAAATGATCCTGCAATAAAGTCACAATTATCCTGCAATAGTCAAAAATTATCCTGCAATAAAGTCACAATTACCTGCCAATAAAGTCACAATTATCTGCAATAAAGTTCACAATGATCCTGCAATAAAGTCAAAAAATTATCTTGCAATGAAGTCACAATTATCCTCAAATAGTCAAAATGATACTGCAATAAAGTCACAATTATCCTGGCAATAAAGTCCAAAGATCCTGCAATAGAGTCACAATTATCCTGCAATAAGCAAGTCAAAATTATTTAAAAAAAATTGTTTAACCGTGTCTACCTCCAATATACTGCCATGTACAGAAGGAATAACGTCATGCTTGCTGCTGTTTGGGGTTTTAGGCTGGGTTTCTGTACAGCACTTTGAGATATCAGCTGYTGTACGAAGGGCTATATAAATAKATTTGATTTGATTTGATGTTACACACTACGACCACTATATATGTATAGGATATGATAGGTGCCTCACAGAAGTGCCTGTTGAGAATCTTTAAAGAGTCAGATTCCTTCTGACTGTGATAACAATAGTTGTCTCTCTCAGCTCAGCAGGATAATCAGGGACTTGTCGGCCATTACGAGACTGATCCATATCAATCAGGTGACGACTGACAGGGCACCAGCACACATTGATCCACCCCATTGAGACAGGCCCACATGGGGTCCTTACACTATAGGGTCACATGTGGGCTTCAGGGGGATTTTAGCTGCCCATACTATCCCTGAGAATTAAAAAAACGTCAAAAAGACACAGGACTGGTTTGTCATGCTTAAAGAACTGATTCAAAAATATACTTTATGGAAAAACACAAATCAAAAAGGTACCTTTTTAAAAGCAGCAGACCCAACATTAGCACTGCAATCTACTTTCAAAAAAAGTGCTTTGGAGCCGATATGCATTAAGTGAGAGCTTCATAGAGATCTTGTGACTGTCAGAATGTCCTTATCACAAGGCTCTGGCCATACACACACACACACACACACACATTCATTCCCCCTAAGACATGTCCTGCACTGATGCAGACAGTCAGCGGGGTTCCTTGGGCACTGAAAGAGACAGACGGTCTTTGTGTGTGGAACGTGTTCGATGGGGAGAGAGGCAACAACACACTTCCCTATGATGACATAACAATCAAAGTCCTTTCTACGTTACCTCTTTTTGTTAGATCGTTGAAATAAATAAAAAAAGTAACAAGACCATGGACAGTACATCATACGTAGACGTCATTGGTGACCTCTCGGGTTGGGCGATGTTGTCACATTATGCTGTGCCAGGAAGGTCATCCTAAAGGTCATCCTAGACCTAGAGACCACTGCAGATAGGCAGGTAGCTATGTCACTGGTGATTACACATTGTATGATGAGAATAACTATTCCGTGTCAGTGTGTGTGTGTGTGTGTGTGACAGAGAATGTCCGTGTGTATTTCCAGTCAATGTTTACATGTAATGTGAGTGTGTGTGTAGGTGTAAAAAGTGAATGTGTAAATACTACTAATCTTATCCATGGGCCCACTTGGACAGGACAGCGTTTAATACTTACCACTACACACGTCCCCAAATGTATTACATCAACAGTATTTCTGGCTGTGTGTGTGGGAACGCATGTTTGAATTTGTTTCAATGTGTGTATGCATAGGGTTAGGAGCTCAGTGTGTGTGTGTGTGTGTGTGTGTGTGTGTGTGTGTCACTGGCTGGAGGAAGTATAGATCCATCTCAAGAACTCAGATAGGATTGTAATAGGACTTTAATACACAACAGTGCAGACAAGGCAACACAGCCTTCCCTCAATTGCTTTTGGACTTTAATCTGATCAACGATTTATTTTCTACCGGGACACGTGTTACCGGGATTAAGTGTCACTAACTCACGAATACTGGAGAGAGAACTAGTATTCCTGTCTACATCTACAATCTCCCGCTGTACTTTCCCTACTGTTCTTTTAAAATGTAAAAACAGGAGGGAGACAGGAAGCTTATACTGAAACATGGACAAAGTACCTGGATGTGTCCAATCAGAAATGTTGTTTATCATTGTAAAACACTTAAACATTTTCTGTGCCCTAATGAACACGACGCTGCCCTTTGGTTCAGAAAGGAATTCAGGGCACTACATCATTGGGTCTGGAACAGGCCAACGAGTCCAAGGAGTAAAATGTATTCATTTGATTAAAGTGAAAGACGTGGATTACTTACTTAACGCAACCCCACCAACAGAGGGCGCTTCAATAAAATTGGAGACGGCTGAGGCAGCCATTTTGTACACAGCAGCCTACTGAACACACATAAACTAAACAAGTCACCCAAACTCACAACCTTACCACCACGCCTCAATCACCAATCACAGAGAGCGCAGAGCAGCGGTGTCCTGTGGATTTAATAATCCCGGATGAGCCCCCATTATGTTACAAACGCCTCTTGGGGGGAACGCAACACCCCACTACATCTCAACTCCCCGTGGAGTGAAAAAAGTATGTGATCATAGGTGAAGGTGAAGGACGACAGAGGCAGAGAAAAATACTGTTTACAGGGAATGTATTATTCCTAACACATGGTAATGGGGGGAAAAGGGGCTGGACAGAACCAAAGCAAAGAAGGTAAAAGTTAAGGAATCCCCTCACCTACCTTACCTGCCTTCCCACTTCTAACCTAACCTTTAGCACCACCTGGCACGCTAACCAAAATTCAGGGGGTGGTCCGCCCAGGTCTTACTTAGTGTGCATAGACAGATTAAATACTATGGGTTATGTATGCCGGCAGGCCTCRTGCCTGAACACTCCCAAGGTGCGTTCCCCCTCTYAAGGAGTGGCTACAAAATAATATTTTAAAAATAATTTTAAAAAATMCACTGACCYCCACAACAACCAACACAGGACATATAAAGAAGCTCTCTGAGGAAGGAACACAGGCTTTTACCAAGCTGGAGAAGGAGTTGGTAATTGAAGAAACAGCTGTATCCTCTGATAAGAGGGAGGGGTCAGAGCTCCAATCAGCGATGGGGCAGACTAATCAGCTGCTTAAGGAATCCAGGAAGCCATTTCCTGAAATAGACACAACACAACACAACAACACAGAAACTGGGGAACGTAACAGCAGGTATAATCTGAGGGGAATGGGGGAATGGAGTAAATGTGGGTCTATACTCTGGATCTTATGTGGATATAAAGTATGGAAGGGGTACTAATAATGTGTACATAGTTAAATAAATGGACTAATAAAATACGAAACYGGTTTAAAGCAGTTTTATATCAGAACAGAACAAACATGACGTTCACTCTAAACAGCAACTCCCACAATTACGTAATCCTCTCATCCGAGTCATAGACTTCTACTGTTTCKTTCAGTTCACCAKTGTGTGTATGTGTGTCTGTGTCTCTGTTTCCTGTATGCTTGAATCAGATACAAACCACGTTAAAACCACTGATTAGGAATCCGTTAGCTTTACCTTGACCCCTATTAAAATGTGTTGTGGTGAGGACTGAGACTGACCAGAGGCATGGAGATATGAGAGGGGGGGGAGAGAGGAGAGAGAGGAGAGAGAGAGAGAGAGATAGAGAGGGGAGAGAGAGAAGAGAAAAAAGAGAAGGAGATCCAGCGCGTCCTGTGGGCTGCGTTCAGAAAACCTGTTCTATCTAACACACTGAAGCCTCAGGACCAAACTCCAACTCTATCAGGATAAACACAATTACAACACAGTCAAAACAAAACTATATTGGCTTATTGGAAAACACAAGCACAAAAACAAAGCAAATGTCAGTGCATCTTGGCCCTTTAAATCGACAGCAACTGTGGCTAAAATATTTTGGACCATGGTTACTGATCAAAACCTTAGACAAACCTTGACAAAGTGCAGGCTCAGTGAGCACAGCCTTGCATTGAGAAGGGTAGACACAGGAAAACCTGGCTCCCTGTAGAGGAAAGGGCTGTACAACCACTGCACAACAGCAGAAGCGGAGACGGAGCTGCATTTCCCTGACAAAATGGTCAAAAATATAAAACAATTAGAGAGTGTCATTTCCAAATTTGAAACTAATTCAAAGGAAAGACCTCTTCGATGAGGTAGGCTACCAGTCTGTTGGGGAGGACGCAGAGGAGCTGTGGGTTGGCAGCCACTACATTTGCTGCCTGCAATAAGTTGAGGGACACGTGTCTGACAAACCAAACAACCTGCACATGTACTCTACTGTATTCTTATTGTTTTATGTTTGAACTGTATGGTTATTTTTGCACTTGGTGTTTATGTTGTTATCGTTGTCCCGTTGAACATTTTTGATTTCTCATTTTAATTTTTTTATTGTAAAGATCCAAAATAAGCTTTGGCAAATGACATTGTTACGTCATGCAAATAAAGCAAAATGGAATTGAATTTGAATTGACGACAGAAGATGAGAGCGAGAAGAGCAGAGAGAGAGAGGAGAGAGAGAGCGAGAGAGAGAGAAGCTGAGAGAAGAAGCGAGAGAGAAGAGAGCGAGAGAGCAGCAGAGAGAGAGAGAGAGAGTAGAGAGAGAGAGAGCGAGAGAGAGAGTAGAAGGAGAGAAGAAAGGAAGAGAAGAGAGTGAAGAGAGAGAGAGACAAGCAAGATGCACTAGATACATAACGCCATAAATTACAATGTAATACAAAAAGCCTTATTTGGGGTAATTATTTGTGGAATTTCACACCACACACACACACACACACACACACACACACACACACACACACACACACACACACACAAAACACACACACACACACACCACCACACACACCACACACACACACCACACACACACATACCAGACACACACAGTGTCAGTGTGAAACCAAGATAGCCCTAAAGTGATGACAAGAAAGAGCTCAGGGGAGAGGAGAGAGATCTGTGACTGTGTGTGTGTGTGTGTGTGTGTGTGTGTGTGTGTGTGTGGTGTGTGTGGTGTGTGTGTGTGTGTGTGTGTGTGTGTGTGTGTGTGTGTTGTGTTGTGTGTGTGTGTGTGTGTGTGTGTGTGTGTGTGTGTGGTGTGGTGTGTGTGTGTGTGTGGTGTGTGTGTGACGTGTGTGTGGTGTCGTGTGTGTGTGTGTGTGTGTGTGGTGTGTGTGTGTGTGTGTGTGTGTGTGTGTGTGTGTGTTGTGTGTGTGTGTTGCTGTGTGTTGTGTGTGTGTGTGTGCGTGTGTGTGTGGTGC
>NC_036868.1:1236812-1249395 GCF_002910315.2 Salvelinus sp. IW2-2015 | reverse complement strand
TAGATGTTACAGGACTGACTGGGAGGCATGCTGTTACAGACTGACAATACATGCGTTACCGACTGACTGGGAGGCATGCTGTTACAGACTGACTGGGAGGCATGCTGTTACAGACCTGACTGGGAGGCATGATGTTACAGACTGACTGGGAGGCATGATGTTTACAGAGCTGACTGGGAGGCAGCTGATGTTTACAGACTGACTGGGAGGCATGCTGTCAGGACTGTGACTGGGAGGCAATCTGTAGACTGTTAGCACAGACTGACTGGGAGGGCATGCTGTTACAGACTGACTGGGAGGCATGATTGTTACAGAGCTACGTGAGGAGTGGCATGCTGTTACAGACTGGACTGGGAGGCATGTTTGTTACAGCTTGACCTCACTGCCAGTGGTCCGAAAAACACAGTGCAGCTGGATCCAGATGAGCAATGACGGAAAATGTGATTTTGTCTCGTCTTATCTTTTTTTGTATTCATGTTGTGAAGATACAAGATGGGTTTCAAAGAGCGTGGACAAGCAATACACTGCATGGCCTCCTCCTGTGTCGCAGAGCCACAGCATTAACTGCATTACATTACTGCTGAAACTGAAAGAAAGTCCAAGAAAGTGACTGTTGCAGTTGGTTGTGAAGACGTTCAGGAAGTGGCTATTTTGAAATAAGCGAAATAGATAGTTGAACGGATCGTTGGGCGGCATGCACACACACACACAGACACAGACAACAACAAAAAACACAGACACAGACACACACACACACACACAGACACACACACACACACACTCTCTCGTCTGATGTGCTAGAATCAGCTTGTGGTTTCACTTCCCCTCCCACCACAGACGACACCTATGAGTAACAAAAGTCAAGTTCCAGACTTCTAATCACACAGCTGGAAAGCCTAAGTTCTGAGCCCACACTGTGTGCAACGTCAAGCATTCAGCCATTTCTATGACAACCTCGTAAAGGATTCTCAGGACTTAACACTGACGAAAACACTCAAGTAAAGCCTTACTGCTACACATACATGTAGAAATCACTTCCTGTGTCTTCCCCATCTACTTATTTGTAATGACCTTTATTTATTTAATATTGAGAATACATTCWCTTTTCCAATGAAACCCTGATCAGGACAAAGCAGTGGTGAAATTAACTCATACAGGCAGACGAAAGGAAAGGAGAAGAGGAAAAGCTGATTACATAAGGATTTGGGCCAGTGTGGTAACGATCAGTCTGGCATATGAACAGTCGCAGAGAACGCGCACACTTAATCTCTCCTTCCGCACATAACCACTGCGACAATTACTACAGCAGCTGATCCTACTGTAACTGCACCCCRTACTAAATCCCCACCCCAAACCACCAATCATTCTGTCATAGAGGACACCTGCTATTTCAGGAATTCCTCGTAAGAGCATTGTAGTTAAATAGTACCTAATGAGTGGTGTCGCTAAGATGTTTCCAGGAAGTGGATAGGATTCACCCTGGTGAGTACCCAGAGGAAYAGGAAGGAGCGTGGTTGACCCCTGTCTGAACTGAGGAGAGGCCTTCTATACCCACAAACAAACCTTTATATAGCTAGAACCTATTTGRCCTTTATATAGCTAGTAGTTATGCTGCACCTACAGGTATGGGCCTGTATATACACTTTGTATAAGTATCTCTTGAGTACAGTCCACAGGCGAGCTGCCAAAATGAGTGTTTGAAGGGCATCATCTTTGGACCACCTCTAAACTAAAGTAACATTGATTTCCCTTTTTGTTTTGACCCCGCACCTATTTAAACTGTGGTCAAGCATGTTCAGAGGAGCGACTGAGTCGGTCTGAAGCTTTCAAAACACTGACCTTGAAATGTGATTAAGTTCTGAGTTTACAGGTTTCATGTTGGTTCGGCAGATGGTTTACAGAAGTGTATTTAAGCTCTTGAGGACGTAGAGAGAGCGAGAGAGCGAGAGAAGAGAGAGAGAGAGAGAGAGAGAGAGAGAGAAGAGAGAGAGAGAGAAGAGAGAGAGAGAGAAGAGAGAGAGAGAGAGAGAGAGAGACCTACATACTAGCTAATACAGATTTATAGAACACACATAGCATAACAAAGCCAGGGTAACATGAAACTAGATTGGGTGTTTCTTGCCCAGCAACATGCTGAATGCTCACTGAAAACAGTTGCAACTCAAACAACAGCTCAACGGTCGTTAGCGTGCTAGCATTAGCCTATATTAAGCAGAGCGAGTGAAGTGCTAACCTGCTCAAACCTTCACATGTTGGGGAGGAGAGAGAAGAGAAACAGAGAGACCAACATATGAAATGGGAAAAACAACCGAGGAGCAGAGGGCTGAAGAGCGAAAAACAATAAAACATCTCTTCGTCTTCAAGTGCCTAATATGGCGCTGGCAAAGAAGTACATATTAATTTTTGGGACATTTTGGACATTGTAAAATATATTCATAGGAATGTTTAGCGCTCATGAAGAAACAATATACTTTAATTCTTATGTTATGCTATGCTCTATTGAGGAATGACTTAGACTTTCTCTAATATTGTCCCAGCAGGCCTCAGAAGCTTCTTGCAATATGACCTTAGACTAAGAGATGTGCCATTGAGCACTCAGGATTAGTGCCAACAGTCCTCAGCACAACACACACAACACACAAACACACACACACACCACACACACACACACACACACACACACACACACACACACACACACACACACACACACACACAGCACACACACACACACACACACACACACACACACACAGTCTTAAAGAGGCTTAGGGATTATAGTCTGGCCTGTACAGTACAGAGAGTCATGTGACACACACATTCAAAACAAACACACCACACACACAAACATGGACTACAGGGTGAACATTGTACACAGAGTTTAGTTGTGCAACAGGTATGTGTGTCAGTGTGTACATGGTATTGTAAAAACACACACATAAGGTATAGTGCTTCTGTAGGTCTGTACGTAAGTAGTGTATTGTTGCATGTGTGTGTATGTGTTGGAATTGTGGGTTTATCTGTAAAAGTGCACATACAGTACATGTTTGAGTGTAAGTGAGCATGTGTGTTACGAGTAGCGTCAGAAGTGTGTGTGTGTTGTGTGTGTGTGTGTGTGTGTGGTGTGTGTGTGTGTGTGTGTGTGTGTGTGTGTGTGTGTGTGTGTGTGTGTGTGTGTGTTGTGTGTGTTGTTGTGTGTGTGTGTGTGTGTGTGTGTGTGTGTGTGTGTGTGTGTGTGTGTTGTGTTGAGGACAGGCTTATTTCTGCACTGTAGGGGGCAGCCCATTAGGGCCTGGATTTGAGTAAGCAGATAAGGAAAGGTGAGTGAGGTTGTGAGCGAGTAATGTGTGTGTGTGTGTGTGTGTGTGTGTGTGTGTGTGTGTGTGTGTTGTGTGTGTGTGGTGTGTGTGTGTGTGGTGTGTGTGTGTGTGGTGTGTGTGTGGTGTGGTGTGTGTGGTGTGTGACTGACGGCCAGTCTTCAGACAGCACAACTTTACCCTCATTTCCATGGATCAGAGATGAGTGAGGAGGTGGATCCTTTTAAAAGGACAGGTTGACCCTTACCGTGACACGTATAGAGAAAACAATAGAGAAACAGCGTCCAAGAATGACCTCGTGGGACCAACAACCTCTCCCTCAACGTGAGCAAGACAAAGGAGCTGATCGTAGACTACAGGAAAAGGAGGGCCCAACACATGCCCATTAACATCGACGGGGCTGTAGTGGAGCGGGTCGAGAGTTTCCACATCACCAACATGYTCCAAACACACCAAGACAATTGTGAAGAGGGCACGACAAAACCTATTCCCACTCAGGAGACTGAAAAGATTTGGCATGGGTCCCCAGATCCTCAAAAGTTATACAGCTGCACCATCGAGAGCATCCTGGCCAGCTGCATCACCGCCTGGTATGGCAACTGCTTGGCATCCGACCGTAAGGTACTACAGAGGGTAGTGCGTACGACCAGTACATCACAGGGGCCAAGCTTCCTGCCATTCAGGACCTCTATACCAGGCGGTGTCAGAGAAAGGCCCAAATAATTGTCAAAGACTCTAGTCACCCAAGTCATAGATTGTTCTCTCTGCTACCGCACGGCAAGCGGTACCGGAGCACCAWGTCTAGGTCCAAAAGGCTCCTTAACAGTTTCTACCCCCAAGCTGAACAATTAATKAAATGGCCACCCGGACTAGTTACATTGACAACCCCACTCCCCTTGTTTTACACTGCTGCTACTCGCTGTTTATTATCCATGCATAGTCACTTTACTCCTACCTACATGTACCTCGACCAACCTGTACCCCCTCACATTGACTCGGTACCGGTACACCCATGTATATAGCCTTGTTATTGTTATTGTATTGTGTTACTTTTTATTATTTAACTTTATGGTTAACTAGTGGTCAGTTCTTATGCATACTTGGATCACTGGTCCGATAGCGACTGGTCCGTCTTCCCATTTGTTAATTTTGCCAGGGTTGCATTGTATTTATACGAGATGATTATAAGGCATATTCTAGGTGGATGGTTCTGCTGCTGACCATAACAGTCTTACATCCAACCATGTATAGGGGTGGTTTGTAATAGAGATGTTGAATATGGGGGTCATAATGTTAGTCCGTGTAAAAACGCTATGATGAATAGTGCCGCCCAATTGACCATCTGATGTATAGGGTGTATATATGGATGTTTTGAAGCATGAATGGAGATCCACGTATGCCGCTTCCAGGTACAGAATGGACATTTAAGACTGGTGGTTTACTGTGATTGTTTCTTGCGACCGTCTGGTGGCCTGCATTGTATTCATGGTATTTCCATGTTCTAGTATGTGGTCGTACCCATGTGAAGGCGTTTTGAATCTTCCAGGCTATTATGACACAGTGTTCGTGTCAGTTTCTGGTCTATGTTCCTTAGCGGAGTACATATAGAAGAAACAATATATTGTTTTTTTGTCACTACTTATGTGTCAGGAACATACGGATTGCTACTGAGTGGCAATCGTAGCAAACCAAAAATCAACATAATAGTGGTATTTGGTTAGCCTGGATGATATAGACATCACTGGGCTGAGGCAGATCACAAGAGTAAATGTAGCGCCTTGTAAGATCCGGAAATCATGGGGTAAGCGATCTGACATGCTTGTATGGCTATGGAAACTGTAGTGCTACTAACAATCTACATAGTCTAGTTTACTAGTGGTCCTGTAACCTCTGACCCAAGGATACACAAAGTGGTAATAGTTGTGGTATTGGTATATAGGGAGGGTATTTCAACTTATCAAACAGTTTTATTTGTCATTTAATTATAACACAGAGGAAAATGTATGTACATTACATTTTTCATTACAGTCTTTGTCATTTAAAGCAGAATGCTCTTAAATCCAGAGCGGATTTACCAAGAACAAATTAGGGTTAATTTGAGCCTTCGTAAGGTGCAATCAATGACAGATTTTTCACGCTTGTCAGCTCGGGATTCAAACCAGCAACCTTTCAGTTACTGGCCCAACTACTCTGTAAACGTCATCTAGGTCTACCTGCACCAGCCAGAAATCATTAACTTCAATACAGTTTCTTCAAATAACATTCATCATCAAATGACTAAATAATGAATCATAGTATTAACAAGACGAAATTTTAATAAACACAATAGTCGATTTCTATAGCTTTGTGTCATACATTACCTAAGGGGGACTCCAGGTTTGTGCAAACAAAAGCTTATTTAGTCTAATATAAAATAAAATCCACGGCCAAAACTAATGCTAAAACTGATCATCACATCCAATCTTTTATTCTGATATAGCACGGTGTACAAAAACATTATGGAAAACGCCTTCTCCTAATATGCTGAGTTGCCCCCCCTTTGTTCCTCAGAACACGCCTTTAATATCGTTGGGGGGGCATGGACTCGTCCAAAGGTGTTATGTGATGCGTTCAGCAGGATGATGGGGCCCACTGTATCGCGTCCAATGGCTTTCCTACACGATGTGTCAAGTGGGCTGGGAGTGGATTTCTACTCCGAATTGATCCAATTCACATCATCCTCCCAACAGGGGATGCATCAATTACAAGTGAATTCGAGCTGGCGGATCTTGAATTCAACTGGTAGGTTTGCCGTTATTGGATATCCAGTTCCTGCGACAACGCTCGCTTGCGTGGCAATAATCCTGCTCTGTTGGAGGAAAATAATCTGATTTGCAGATGAAGGTAAAGTGGCTCGAAAGGGATGTCGATCTGCACTTGGTGGCAATGCTGAGCTTTAGATACGGTGTGTTGTTGTTGGTGAGCACTTCTCCTCAAACATGGAGCCATTTTCGGGATACATTCCTTTCACTGTCATAGCTACTGTGTTAATTTTGTAAACAATTGGGCAGCTAGATTAACATAATTGTAGGAGGATTTGTTTCTGCCGATATAAAGACATGTCCTATGTCCAGAAAGTCTGTACATGCTAAGTATACAAAGTCATTGCAAGTCCAAGGTTAGCGACATGTTAGCATACCGCTCCGGTTTTAGGGAAGCGGAGCCACACTCCCCCCGTTGAGTCACCGGTAAACTTCCTCAGCTCCTTCGGGCCTGGAAATTGGTGTCCACACTTTATTCCTCCATCGCTAGCAAACACAACAACGATTAATCAAATGTGCACTTCCGAATAACCTGAAGTATCACTCGCATTATAGGTGAAATCAATTGGAGTCAGGTGTGTCTACGCTGCGGCCTGGCGCCACAACTGTGACACGATCAGGCCCGTCTGGGTTTTTACTGGAAATTGCCCACCCGCTGCACGTGAAGAGGATTTAATTTAACGGATTTGCAACTATTTCTAATAACTTTTACTTTGATATTTAAGCTCTATTGACAACTTCTAACATACCTTAGTACTTAAACTCTAAGTAGTATTTTACTGGTCGACTTTCAATTTTTTGAGTTTACTCTTGCCAACACTTTAAGAGGCAGAAATAAGGCTTCTCTTCCTCTGTGTCCGCTTTCATGTGATGACCTTTGTAGACTCAGCTGTTTTGTTTGTTAAAAATAAATAATGCTACAGATCCAGATCACGACCATGATGTTTACCCTTATGGTGTCTTTTAAACTGACACAATCAAGGGGTAGTTTAAACTCTTTCAACAAGTCCAGAGACAGTGAGGAAAGCTTTCTCATACCCTGGTGCAAAGTCCATGTTGTTATTAAGTTTAGCCCAGGGCGCACGAGAAGATAACTCTAATTTCAACAGGTGCAGAAAGCAGGAGTATCGGCTTCTCTCCTGTGTGTGTTCTCGGGATGAACTTTGTAGCTCGAGCTGCATGTGGTATAGTTCGAAGCATTTTTATACAGTCAGAGCAGGAGTGGCCTTGCACTCGGGTATGGTCACCTATCTCACAGTCTTCATGTGTTTTTTCTAAAGTGGACCCAGTTGAGAGAAAATACTTCCACAGCTCAGAGCCCAGCGAGTAAAGGCTTCTCTCTGTGTCCGGTGTTCTCTGCATGAAACTTTTTAGCTGCAGCTGAAATCGTTGTGCATAAGCAATTTTTATAAACAGTTCAGAGCAGGAGTATTAAGGCTTGGGACTCCCTGTTTGTCCTACGTTCATATCCGTGTGTGGTTGGTTGATAGAAAAGGTTCGCAGTCGAGAGAGAAACTCTTTCCCACAGTCAGAGCAAAGGAGAGCAATGCTTCTCTGATGTGTGTGTTTCTCTGAATTGACACTATTTAAGCTCAGCTGATGTTTTGAAGCATTTACCACCAGTCACAGCAGGAGTAAGGCCTTCTATCCTGTATGTATAACGTTCATGTGTTTTTTTAAGTTGCGCCGATGATCCCCGCAGTTGAGAAACACCTCTCTTTCCACAAGTTAGAGCGTGAATAGGCCGGTTCACTCACTGTATTGTATACGTTCCGATAGCGTTTTTAAAATGGTTTCTCAGTAGAGAGAAAACTCTTTCCACAGTCAGAAGAGCAGTAAGGCTTTCTCTGCCGTGGTGTGTTTCCTGATCTGGGGGGAGGTATCAGGGTTGTTAGCTCGAGTCTGAGGGGATATGTTGTGAACATTTTCAACAGTCAGCAAGCACGGAGTAACACGGCTTCACTTCTGCTATGATAAATTTCACGTCTTATGTGTTTTTTAAAGAATCTCCCAGTCCGAGATGACCAACTCTTTCCACAGTCAGCAGAGTAGGCTTCACTCCTGTTAATGTTAGAAGTTTTATGCTTCGATGTGTTTTGTTAAGGTTGCACAGTACAGAGTAACTCTTTCCACAGTGCAGTATTTGCAACGAAGAAAGGCTTCATCTCCTTATAGTTTCTCCTTGATAACTTTTAGCTCAGTTCTCGACTTTTTGTGTGAAGCAGGGTGTTACTATCGGAGTCAAGTACAGGCAGTAGAGAGCCTTTCAAAACTCACTGTAATGTATCAACCAAATTATCACCC
Organism: Salvelinus sp. IW2-2015; assembly: GCF_002910315.2. Lineage (NCBI taxonomy): Eukaryota > Metazoa > Chordata > Actinopteri > Salmoniformes > Salmonidae > Salvelinus > Salvelinus sp. IW2-2015. The sequence goes on along the minus strand of NC_036868.1, from coordinate 1,240,973 downwards.
GCTTCATGTGTTTGCTCTACGCTGAGGGAAAGTTGAAAGAACGATAAACTCTTATCCATCAAGTGCAGAAGACAGCTAAAACCGTCTCTCTGTCCTGGTGTGTGTTCTTCTGGCGAATGAACGTTTTAGTCAGCTTGATGGATGAGAATGCTATGTTTTTTACACAAATCAGCGCACAGTCTAGGATGTTAGGCTTTCACACTCCTGTATGTAATTGTTCATCATAGTCGTTCTCTTAAAGGGTCCCCGCACGATCGATGTAGAAACTCCGCCACACCACGTCATTAAGCAGCGAGTAAAACTGGCTTTTATCTACAGCTGTGCACTCTCCTGATTTGTTAGAGGCTGGGTCTATTAGTTGTCTCTGAGGATGGTGAATCTCTTTCACTCAACAGTCAATCACAGGAATAGAAACCGGACTTCTCTCCACTGGGTGTGTTATTCATTTAGGTGTATATTTTTTTAGCCTTTGAGAAAATTGGAGAAAATCTCTTCACCACATTGTGGGAGGCCTTGGAGATGCACTATCTTTAACGACTCTGTGATCTTCTAGCTGGTTAGCTCTCTTGGATCGTATGAGAAGTGGGTCTCATTCGGATGGGGTCTCCTGTGTAACAAGGACTTTCACACATCAGAAAGAAACCACTCAATCTGGTGTGATACTAATGGTCAAGGTCACACATGTATCACTTATGAAGCCTTTTACACTCAGCAGTTATCAGAAAGTTCCTGTACAGAAAGCCCACGCCTACAAACCCACAAAGAAGACAACTATGCAGATGTAGAATGCAACTATGTGGCCACCGAAAAATCTCGCATAAAAAAGCAGGAACTTTGGAAGAAATGTAGAGAGGAACCAGGCCACCAATAAGAGGCGCCAGTCCTGCTTACCAGAGCTACGTACCCCGGCCGTGAATATTGTATTCATGGAGCAGTTGGCTGTACAGCTACAGGGGAATAAAACTATTTCTAAAGGAGTTCGAGAACGACTTGAAAGCTAAATAAGTGGCAGTGTCATCCTTCCACTCAAGCCAAATTCACATAGAGGTGTATGTAACTACGACAGGATCACGTTCATAGAACATTCAAAACTGGCAGTTTGTCTACTTCACTTTTCTTGTAGTCTACCTCTGATCACTCCACGATAGCCCAGTGATCCATTCCCACACCCCATCACTAGTCTAACTACCTGAGGTGTGTAGAATTCACACCATTCAGCACCCCCATTCTCGCTCTAACTTCTTAACTCCCTGGTGGTAGAGATTCACACCATCATCCCCCTACCCTAATCTAACTCCTGGGTTCTAGAATTACACACCATCATCCCATCCATCACTATCTAACTCCTGGGTTCTAGAATTCACCCATCATCCCCCTCACTATCTAACTCCTGGGTGGTAGAATTCACACCATCATCCCCCATCCATCTACTCTTAACTCCTGGGTGCTAGAATACACACCGAACCACTAATAACAGTGAAATCTAATACACTCTCTATATAGCTAGAGTAAGGAATAGATGGTATTCAGGAATAAGGGTTGATCATGACAATATGACCTTAGACTAAAGAGATGTGCCCATTGAGCACTCAGGATTAGTGCCAACAGTCCTCAACACCACACACACACACACACACACAGACACACACACACAACACACACACACACACACACACACACACACACACACACACACACACACACACACACACACACACACAACACACACCCACAGCCTGCAGGGATTCACTAGCTCATCTTGAGGCAGCAAATCACGTCTACACAACGTCGGCCACGTCACGTCTAGCATTCCAAGGACGAGTGTCACCCAGACCTTGCCAAAACCACCCTCAAGGGAACCAAATGTTGTTCTGGGAAGAACCAAGGGAGGTTTCAGCTCCTGTGTCTTTATGAGCTCTTGATGCGTCGGTACGGGTGACGCGTCTCGTTGGTGAGGTGGGCCCGGGGTGGTAGGGTGGTATCTATTTGATAAATATTGCCTACCTTTTCTGAGGTGTTTATGTATAGCATTTGGACATACTACAGTCACCCATAATGAAAAGTGGGTTAATGGGATATGGGGTAAACCAGGTCTTTGAAAACTGTTTACCTTAAAGAATTACAATCTCTGGGACAGCATCCAAACAGATGCTCATTGGTATGATGATCTTTTTCAGAGGCCTGCTAAACTGGAGGCAGGCTGCTAGCCAGTTCCCATTGTTTTTTTGTTCGACTCCATACACCCGTCGTGCCACCCCTTACTTTAACAGGCCAACTCCCCAACACTTTCCGGAGAGCATTAACGTTCCAATCAATCTACTGGCCTCTTCTGGCTCTATTGAAACAGTGTCATGTTTAATTGATTATTGGAAAATAACATTCCAGGGAGACTGGCGATCTTGTATGAATTCACAATTTCCAATAGAGCCATATTTTTGGTGTTTTGGTTCTCGTCTCAAAATACAAACCTTTGAAGGTCTAGTTCACATATGAGAAATGAAGAATACATGAAATTAACGCATGGAGTAGATCATGCTGAAATGTCATTTTCAATGTGTAGATGTAAGGTTTTACTACTTCCTGGTTTCCTGCTCTGGCCGTCATGGCGGGCTGGCGGCTCTGGACGCTCAATGGCTGGCTGGCGGCTTCTGGGACGCCTCCATGCTGGGGCTGGCGCTCTGGAACGCTCATGGCTGCTGGCGGCCTCTGGATACGCTCATGGCTGGTTGGCGGCTCTTGGCTGGTCATGGCTCGCTGACTGGCCTTCTGGCGATCCGGTCTGGCGGAAGGCTCTGGCTGAATCCGGTCTGGCGGAAAGGCTCTGGCTGATCCGGTCTAGGCGGAAGGCTCTGGCTGATCCGGTCCCTGGCGGAAGGTCCTGGCTGATCCGGTCTGGCGGGAAGGCTCTGGCCTGATTCCTGTCTGGCGGAAGGCTCTAGCGGGCTCTCTGTCTGGCGGAAGGCTCTAGGCGGCTTCCGTGTCGTGGCGGAAGGCTCTAGCGCTCCTGTCTGGCGGAAGGGCTCCTAGCAGGCTCCCTGTCTGGCGGAAGGCTCTAAGCGCTCCGTCCCGGCGAAGGCTTCTAGCGGCTCCTGTCTGGCGGAAGGCTCTAGCGGCTCCTGTCTGGCGGAAGGCTCTAGGGCTCCTGTCTGACGGGCGGCTCTGCACGGCTCATGCAGACGGCGGCTTTGCAGGCTCATGGCAAGAACGGGTATGGCTGGGCAACAATGGAGCTCTTACAGGGAGAAACCTGTCGAACTACCCCCGGCTTTGCAAGGCTCATGGCAGACGGGCAAGAATTTTCATGAACGCACGGCGCTTGGACAGACGGATCAGTTTGTCAGAACAGCGTTGGGCAGCTACGGGCAGTTTCAGGCGCGCCGTTGGGACAGGACCAGGGCAGATTCAAGTAAATAGCGCCAAGTTGGGTCATTGGGAGGATCAGACGGCAGTTTCAGGGAAGCGTCACCAAGTTGGGGGGGGCACAGAAAGACGGCAGTGTGTCTCAGAAGCTGAGCGCCGTTTGGGGCAGACGGGGCAGTTAGGGCGGCCGTTGGGCCAGCACGGGCAGTTCAAAGGTTCGACTCTGTTGCTTTATAAAAGCCTTCGCCTGTTGTGTTGTATCTATGCTAGGGGTCACCTTTAAGATTGAAAAGACAAAGACTGACTTTGAAATTATACTACCCGCGTTAAACTTTGAATCACACCTTTCTGATTATGCGGAGTGTGTTCTAGAGTGCATTTACTTCACGTAACAGGACAGTTGGGTAATTATGTAGTTCCAACAAAGAAGTCACCATTCTAAAGTCACCTCCGTAGTCTAACCACTTCTAATCCCTCGACTTGTCTAATCTCCATTTCTTCAATCACCGATTGCTAAATCATCGCGTTCTAAATCACACCGTTCTAAATCACCGTCTAAATCACCATTCTAAAATCTCCATTCTAAATCACCATTCTAAATCACCGTTCTAAAATAAACACCGTTTCTAAATCACCGTTCTAATCACCATCTAAACTCTCCATTCTAATCTCCATTCTAAATCCCATTACAATCTCCATTCTAAATCACATTCTAAATTCACCATTCATAAAATCACCATCTAAATCACTGCACCAACAACAAAGTTACAGAAAGCTAGGCACATAAGCCCAGGACAAGGG
>NC_036868.1:1227609-1236787 GCF_002910315.2 Salvelinus sp. IW2-2015 | reverse complement strand
AAAAATGTTTACTTCAGTATATTTAGTAAATATTTTCTTAACTCTATTTCTTAAACTGCATTGTTGGTTAAGGGCTTGTAAGTAAGAATTTCACAGTAAGGCCATGTGACAAACACATTTGATTTGATTGATCCTCCATCCTGCTACACTCACTAATGAATGTGGGGGTGGTTTGTTAATTGAGTCATAGTGTGTGTGGTGTTGTGTGTGTGGTGTGTGTGTGGTGTGTGTGTGTGTGTGTGTGTGTGTGTGTGTGTGTGTGTGTGTGTGTGTGTGTGTGTGTGGTGTGTGTGTGGTGTGTGTGTGTGTGTGTGTGTGTGTTGTTGTGTGTGTGTGTGTGTGTGTGGGTGTGTGTGTGTGTGTGTGTGTGGTGTGTGCATGGAGGATGAAAATGACTAAAACCTAGGACTCTAGGTTGCCAGGGCAACAGCACAACAAAGTTAAGGCTGTCATGCCTCCATGGTGACCACTCTGAGGGTCACCTTAATGAACAAAGAGCTGACCCCCTCATCTTCAGTCCACTCCCCCTCCTTTACCCTCCTTCTGTCCTTTCTGTCTCTATGTCCAGGGTTACATAACAGCCTAGCAAACAGAGCATGGCAGTACTGCTCACAGTTTCACACCACCATCCCCATCCCTATCTAACTCCTGGGTGCTAGAAATTCACACCATCATCCCCCATCACTATCTAACTCCTGGGGTAGAATTCACACCATCATCCCCACACTATCTAACTCTTGGTGCTAGAATTCACACCATCACCCCATCACTATCTACTCCTGGGTGTAGAATTCACACCATCATCCCCCATCATCATCTAACTCCTGGGTGGTAGAATACACACCATCATCCCCATCACTATCTAACTCCTGGTGGTAGAATTCACACCATCATCCCCATCACTATCTAACTCCTGGTGCTAGAATTCACACCATCAACCCCCATCACTATCTAACTCCTGGTGGTAGAATTCACACCATCATCCCCCATCCTAATCTAACTCCTGGGTGCTAGAATTCACACCATCATCCCCATCACATCTAACTCCTGGGTTCTAGAATACACACCATCATCCCCCATCACTATCTAACTCCTGGGTTCTAGAATTCACACCATCATCCCCCATCACTATCTAACTCCTGGGTGGTAGAATTCACACCATCATCCCCCATCACTATCTAACTCCTGGGTGCTAGAATACACACCGAACCACTATAACAGTGAAACTCTATACACTCTCATATATAGCTAGAGTAAGGAATAGATGGTATTCAGGAATAAGGGTTGATCATGACAATATGACCTTAGACTAAGAGAATGTGCCCATTGAGCACTCAGGATTAGTGCCAACAGTCCTCAACACACACACACACAACACACCACACACACACACACAACACACACACACACACACACACACACACACACACACACACACACACACACACACACACACACACACACACACACAACACCTCAGCCTGCAGGGATTCACTAGCTCATCTTGAGGCAGCAAATCACGTCTACACAACGTCGGCCACGTCACGTCTAGCATTCCAAGGACGAGTGTCACCCAGACCTTGCCAAAACCACCCTCAAGGGAACCAAATGTTGTCTGGGAAGAACCAAGGGAGGTTTCAGCTCCTGTGTCTTTATGTAGCCTTGAGGCAGACAACTGGACCATTACAGGGAGAAACCTGTCAATATTCCCAATACAAACATATCTCTCTCCCCACAAGACAACAGTGGATACATTATAGATGGTCCGACGAGGGAGAAACTTAGCTAGCATGGATTTGTTTTTGCAGAGCTCTTTTTTTTGTTGCAGAATCTGATGACTTGCTGTTTTAAATGATGAACATGAATTTCTCCAGGAATCTGTTTGTCGCAGTCAACATAAGTAGAGGAAACTACAAGTGCTGTCAAATACTCCCACATCTTCCTCGTTTGACCAGCGGTTGGTAGATGGATCATTTTGATACATCTAATGCTAGCTATTTCAGCAGGTTGAAAGAATATGACCAAAACAAGATGACAATACAAGCCTTACAAAAATATCAAGTGTTTCATGCTGCAAACGAATTGCCCTTCAGGAACAATACAGATTTATTGAATTTAAACTAGGGATCAAATCTCCATTAGGTCAGGTACGGCTAACACCAAATGCTACCCCGATCTGTCTTGGGTAGTAGAGGGTAGCTCAGTAATGGAAAAATGGAGAGAATAAACACTGAAGCTGCCCCTCTTCTCCCAGAGCTAAGTAGGCCATCATTTAACTTCCGCTCCCCATTGTGAGAGCTGGCTTTTTAATCGTGCTGTGCTCTCCATGCTAATGAGCAGAAATCCAATCACAACAAACAAAATTGGGTTGTAGTGCATGGAATGCTAATGCTTAGTGGTTGCCAGCACCGACAACAACAGCACATTGAATTGATAGAGGATTGTCTTGTGAGGTAATATACCCCAGAATGCCAGCTTGAGATCTGATTGGGGTTGTTGTCTCTGTTAGAGATGAGGGGTTGTTGTTTGTGTAGAGGCTAGGGGTTGTTGTCTGTGTAGAGACTAGGGATTGTTGTCTGTATAGAGGCTTGAGGTTGTTGTCTGTATAGAGGCTAGGGGTTATTGTCTATGTAGAGGCTCGGGGTTGTTGTCTGTGTAGAGTCTAGGGGTTGTTGTCTGTGTAGAGGGTAGGGGCTGTTGTCTATGTAGAGGCTTGACATATCGTACCAGTCAAAAGTTTGGACACACCTACTCATTCAAGGGTTTTTCTTTTCTACATTGTAGAATAATAGTGAGGACATCAAAACTACRAAATAACACATATGGAATCATCTTTTAACTAAAAAAGTGTTAAACAAATCAAAATATGTTCTATATTTGAGATTCTTCAAAGTAGCCACCCTTTGCCTTGATGACAGCTTTGCAGGCTCTTGGCATTCTCTCAACCATCTTCATGATGTGCCTTGTTAAAAGTTCATTTGTGGAATTTCTTTCCTTCTTAATGCATTTGAGCCAATCAGTTGTGTTGTGACAAGGTAGGGGTGGTATACAGAAGATAGTCTATTTGGTAAAAGACCAAGTCCATATTATGGCAAGAACAGCTCAAATAAGTATAGAGAAATGACAGTCCATCATCACTTTAAGACATGAAGGGCTGTCAATGCGGAAAATTTCAAGAACTTGAAAGTTTCTTCAAGTGCAGTCGCAAAAACCATCAAGCGCTATGATGAAACTGGCTCTCATGAGGACCGCCACAGGAAAGGAAGACCCAGAGTTACCTCTGCTGCAGAGGATAAGTTCATTAGAGTTAACTGCACCTCAGATTGTAGCCCAAATAAATGCTTCACAGAGTTCAAGTAACAGACACATGTCAACATCAACTGTTCAGAGGAGACTGCATGAATCACGCCTTCATGGTCGAATTGCTGCAAAGAAACCARTACTAAYGGACACCAATAATAAGAAGAGAATTGGTTGAGCCAAGAAACACAAGCAATGGATATTAGACCGGTGGAAATTTGTCCTTTGGTCTGATGAGCCCAAATTTCAGATTTTTGGTTCCTAATGCCATGTCTTTGTGAGACGCAGAGTAGGTGAACGGATGATCTCCGCATGTGTGGTTCCCACTGTGAAGCATGGAGGAGGAGGTGTGATGGTGTGGGGGTGCTTTGCTGGTGACACTGTCAGTGATTTATTTAGAATTCAAGGCACACTTAACCAGCATGGCTACCACAGCATTCGACAGCYATTTGTTTAACACTTTTTTGGTTACTACATGATTCCATATGTGTTATTTCATGGTTTTGATGTCTTCACTWTTATTCTACAATGTAGAAAATAGTYAAAATAAAGCAAAACCRTTGAAGGAGTAGGTGTGTCCAAACTTTTGACTGGTGCTGTATTTGGATGGCTGAATCAACATGGMTTCCAGCAGTGTAAAGTACTTCAGTAAAAATACTTTAAAGTACCACTTAATTGTTGTGGTATCTGTACTTTACTATTGACATTTTTCACTACTTTTACCTTTACTACCCTACATTCTTACAGAAAATAATGTACTTTTTACTCCCTGACACCCAAAAGTGCATTTTGAATAGTTAGTAGGCCAGGAAAACAGTCCAATTCAAGCACTTATCAAGAGAACATCCCTGGTCATCCCTACTGCCTCTGATCAGGTGGATTCARTAAACACACACTGAGTGTTGGAGTGTGCCCCTGGCTATCCATAAATAAATAAATAAATAAACAAGAAATTGGTACCGTCTGGTTTGGTTAATATAAGGAATTTTAAACGATTTACACTTTTACTTTTGATACTTAAGTATACTGAACAAAAATATAAACACAATGTGCAACAATTTCAAAGATTTGACTGAGTTACAGTTCATAGAAAGAAATCAGTCAATCGAAATAAGTGATATAGGCCCTAATCTATGGATTTCACATGATGGGTAGGAGCGCACCCATAGTTGGGCATGGGAGGGCATAGGCCCACCCACTTGGGAGCCAGGCCCAGCCAATCAGAATGAGTTTTTCCCCACAAAAGYGCTTTATTACAGAKAGAAATACTCCTCAGCACCCCCACTCCCCTCAGACAATCCGGCAGATGAAGAAGCCAGATGRGGAGGTCCTGGCCTGGCGTGGTTACACGTAGTCTGCAGTTGTCAGGCCGGTTGGACATACTGCCAGATTCTCWAAAACTACGTTGGAGACGGCTTATGATAGAGAAATTAACGTTACATTCTCTGGCAACAGCTCTGGTGAATATTCCTGCAGTCAGCATGCCAATTGCAKGCTCCCTCTGTGGCATTGTGTTGTGTGACATAACTGCACATTTTATAGTGGCCTTTTAATGTCCCCTGCACAAGTTGCACGTGTGTAATGATCYTGCTGTTTAATCAGCTTCTCTATATGCCACACCTGTCAGGTGGATGGATTATCTTGGCAAAGGACAAATGCTCCCTAACAGGGATGTAAACAAATTTGTGTACAACATTTTAGAGAAATAATATTTTTGTGCGTATGGAACATTTCTGGGATCTTTTATTTCAGCTCATGAAACATGGMACCAATACTTTACATGATGCATTTATATTTTTAGTTCATTGTATATTTATTAAAACCAAATACCTTTAGACTTTTACTCAAGTTGTACTTTACTGGGTGACTTTCACTTTGAATGAATATGCAGGGATATGCTAGCTATGTGTAACAGGAGACCAGGGATAATACGAAGGGCAACGTCAGGCCCACAGAGATGTCCAGAGCTRCAATGCTGAGGAATGCAGTGCAAGGGGAAAAAATGCTGAATTATAAAGAAACAAAAGCTTCTCTGAAATGTAGGGAATAAAATATTGATAATGAAGTGTTTACCATTTTGTACCATCCTGACTAGTGGCATGATGGGATATGTGTCTCCTGCTATGCTAGTGGCTCAATAATCAATCATATCAATTTACCCAGTTCACCTCCATTATTCCATAATGGCTCTATTTCAATCCCACTAAAAGCAAGCCTAGACCACAATGACATGGGCAGACAGCAGAGGGGACAAGGGGAAAGCCTCCATTGCATTGTGGTAGTAGTATCATTGTGTGCAGCAAAGTCTATAGGCACATACTGTAGAAACATACTGTAGAAACATACTGTAGAAACATACTGTAGAAACATACTGTACAAACATACTGTAGAAACATACTGTACAAACATACTGTACAAACATACTGTACAAACATACTGTAGGTCCCATTTTAATATAAACTGGTAAAACTATTTAATGTCTTTTTTATTAAATCTATCTTCTTGATCGGTGTTTGTAATTGTTTATTTCCTGACATCTTCAGGAGACTTCCTCAACTACACATCTATAGCCACACACACACACACACACACACACACACACACACAAACACACAAACACACAAACACACACACCACATGCTCCACTTCAGCTTCACAACTGAAATAATAAGGACACTGTCTGTTATCCCGTCACCCCCTCCTTAATCTTTCCCTTCCAGGACGGCGGCATAAGATCGTCGCAGGTGAAACCTGTCATGGTGACTTACACAGCGGGAGCACGGGGCAAAGACGATGGTGACCGACACGCTCCTTCGAGGCCCCGACAGCCCGGAGGAAGTAGAACGTTTATATTTAATCCGTCTCCTGGCATCCTGTCGCCGGCTTGTTCGTCTTAACGCCTAATCTCATTTGGACTCACTGATGAGGGAGAGATGTCTCAAAGGCAGTAGAGCTGCCCTAAGTATGTTAGCTAGCTAGCTTGCTCTGATGGGAATAGTAATGTCATTAGCCTTGATGTCGAAACTTTGGGTAAAGTTGCCCCTTATATGCACACACCTAGGATCAGCCTCCCCATCCCAAATAGAAACCATAACCATTCAGGAGAAAAAAAGAAAAAAAAGTGACTTTAGATCAGTATTCAATGCGACTTTAACCCACTCCATCTCTGTGGGAGTGGTATAGCCTCTTCTAAGGTGTGTGTCTTGATGGTATATGAGGTAGTGTACTTCGTGGCAAAATTCTGAGACTTAGCAAGGCATTGGTGGGGTGACTTTACCTCAATGTGTTCCTCCAGGGTTTCCGGTCAATGGTTATGAAACCTTGACTGGTAGTGACAACTGAGCAGTAATGGTAGTGGTTCGTCGTTGCCTTATTAACAGGCCCGTCCATTGACAAATAAAGACGGCTGACTAGCGTGGTGAATGCAGGCATGACCACCGGCAGCCGGTCGCCTGGCAACAAAGCCTGGGAGAAGACTGGCAATGCCAGGACCCTCTGGCCTGCCAAACTCTGCCTCTCAAAACTCAAAGAACTGGATACACGCTAGGAAAAAACACACCAAAAAAGTTGGTTACCTACGAATAGAGAATAGAGAATAGAGAATAGAGAAAATGGCACCGTTCACAACAAAACACTCTCCTACAAGTACGCCTGTGCTGTGCACACACAGAACTATTTATAAACGCACGCAAAGTCAATCAGAGACAGTGTCCTTCACTCCAAAGTAGTGMTTTTTCCTAATTCCTTGCCTTTCCCCTCAGCAAAGTGCTCCGACCACAAGTCCACGTTTAAAAATGCAGCATCTTTCCTTACTCTCAGTATAGTTGTCAGCATGGCGTGGTGTTGTGAGCAAATACAACACATGATCACCCATACAGTGTATAGTTGTCAGCATGACGTGGTGTTGTGAGCAAATACAACACATGATCACATACCGTGTATTGGTTGTCAGCTGAGTGGTGTTGTGAGAATAACACATGATCACATAGTGGTATAGTTGTCAGTAGTGGTGTTGTGAGCAATACAACATATGAGTACATGCAGTATGTATATGAGGTGATGATGAGAGGACCCCAGGTGTGAACATGGACATGCAGCCTATGGAAGAGGGGAGGTAGAGGCTGAGAGGCAGCTGATTGGAGGGTTGGTGCTGTAGGCTGAGATAGCATGCGAGTGTGCATCTCACTCCCTCCCTCCATTTCGCCCCTGCACTTCATGAATAATTAGAGTTGCTGTGCTGTGACCCTGGTTTGAGGTCTATCTGCACTGCAACAACGTAGATTAGTTTAATCCTGTGCTGAAGGATGTGGCTTCAGATAGCAATGTAGCTTTAGCACTGTGCTAAATGAATGTGTTGCGCTACAGGATGTAGCATTAGCACTGTGCTAAATGAATGTGTTGCGCTACAGGTATGTAGCATTAGCATTGTGCTAAATGAATGTGTTGGCTAACAGGAATGTAGCATTAGCCATTGTGCTAAATGAATGTGTTGCGCTACAGGAATGTAGCATTAGCCATTGTGCTATGAAATGTGTTGCGCTACAGGAATGTAGTTAGCCATTGTGCTAATGAATGTGTTGGCTACGGATGTAGCATTAGTTTGTGTAATGTGTGTTGCCTAGGAATGTAGCATTAGATGTGTATTGATTTTCTAGTTATTGCATGTTCATTAAGTTTGTCATAGGGATGTGAGGCTGTCAATGTAGCAATACTGTGCTATACTGTGGTAAATGGTTCACTAGGGCCAAGAACAGTATTGTAAAAGAAGAGATGGAATGAAGGGGAATGCATGTGTCATGGTGACAAACATGATAGAGCAGGAGGAAAGGGAGAGAAAACGAGAGAGCAAACAGAGAGGTGGAAGAGGAAATGCAGGAGGGAGGATGAGAGGAGGATGAGTGGAGGCAGGAACAAGTGGATGAGAGGAGGATGAGTTGGAGGCAGGAACACAGTGGATGAGAGGAGGAGAGACCACAGTGGATGAGAGGAGGGCAGGACACAGTGGATGAGAGGAGCTGAGAGGAGGCAGGAACACAGTGGATGAGAGGAGGATGAGAGGAGGCAGGAACACAGTGGATGAGAGGGAGGCTGAGAGGAGGAAGGACACTGTGGATGAGATGAGGATGAGAGGAGGCAGGAACACAGTGGATGAGAGGAGGATGAGTGGAGAGGAACACAGTGGATGAGAGGAGGATGAGTGGAGGCAGGAACAGTGGATGAGAGGAGATGGAGTGGAGGCAGGAAACAGTGGATGAGAGGAGGAAGTGAGGCACAAAGTGGATGAGAGGAGGATGAGAGGAGGCAGGAACATAGTGGATGAGAGGAGATGAGTGGAGGCAGGAACACAGTGGATGAGAGAGGCTGAGAGGGGCAGGAACACAGTGGATGAGAGGAGGCTGAGAGGAGGCAGGAACACGTTGGATGAGAGGAGGACTGAGAGGCAGGCAGGAACAAAGTGGATGAGAGGAGGCTGAGAGGAGGCGGAAACAGTGGATGAGAGGAGCGCTGAGAGGAGGCAGGAAACAAGTGGATGAGAGGAGGCTGAGAGGAGGCAGGAACACTGTGGATGAGAGGAGGGGATGAGTGGGAGCAGGAATAACAGTGGATGAGAGGAGGATGAGAGGAGGCAGGAACAGTGGATGAGAGAGGTGAGAGGGGCAGGAACACAGTGGATGAGAGGAGGAATGAGTGGGAGGCAGGATACACAGTGGATGGAGGAGGATGAGTGGAGGAGGAACAGTGGATGAGAGGAGAGGATGGATAGAGGAAGCGAGAGAACAATGGATGAGAGGAGGATGAGAGGAGGCAGGAAACACAGTGGATGAGGGAGGATGAGTGGAGGAAAGGAACCACAGTGGATGAGAGGAGGATGAGTGGA
>NC_036868.1:1217697-1221361 GCF_002910315.2 Salvelinus sp. IW2-2015 | reverse complement strand
CTGACTGTTGACTGTCTGTCAAGTGAGCACCTCTCTCAGAGCTGAGCGAGAGCTCCTTCACGGGCCACAAGACACATTTCCTGTTGAATGCATTCAGTTGTGCAACTGACTAGCTATCCCCTTTCCTTCCCTTTCCGATTGGACTTCTCAAATGTAGTATTTGGCGTGAACAAACGTTTATATTCTATTAGCGCTACAGTGAGACTGTATAACCTGTGACGTAGCTTTCACCCTATTCCCCTTTAATTCTTAAAAGTCTAAGCCGTTTGAGGGGGGGGCTCTATGTTGACACATGGAATTGTTTTAAGAAGTTCATACCATGGATCATTTATCTATTTAATTTCTAATTTTAGTAACATATGTCAAGGTCTCTTACTTTTTTCAACCTTTACTAACGACATGCCACTGGCTTTGAGTAAAGTCTATGTAATGTATGCGGATGACTCAACACTGTACACGTCAGTTACCACAGCGACTGAAATGACTGCAGCACTTAACAAAGAGCTGCAGTTAGTTTCAGAAAGGGTGGCAAGGAATATGTTTGTCCTAAATATTTCAAACACTAGAAGCATTGTATTTGGGATAAATCATTCACTAAACCCTAAACCTCATCTAAATCTTGTAAAGAATAATGTGGTAATTGAGCAAGTTGAGGAGACTAAACTGCTTGGAGTAACCCTGGATTATTTTGACCAACTGTCAAGGTCAAAATATATATGAACAGTAGCGAGGATGGGGAGAAGTCTGTCCATAATAAAGCGCTGCTCTACCTTCTTAACTTTATTTCAATTTTAGCCTAAAATGACATACCCAAATCTAACTGCCTGTAATCAAAGACATGCATTTTCTTGGTACCATTTGAAAGGAAACACGTTGAAGTTTGTGGAACTGTGAAAGGAATGTAGGAGAATATAACACACTAGATTTTTTGTACCATCATCTTTGAAATGCAAGAGAAAAGCCATAATGTATTAGTCCAGCCCAGGTGGAATTTAGATTTTGGCCACTAGTTAGCAGCAGTGTATGTGCAAAGTTTTAGACTGATGCAATGAACCATTGCATTTCTGTTCAAAATGTTGTATCAAGACTGCCCAAATGTGCCTAATTTGTTAATTAATAACTTTTAATGTCAAAAACTGTGCACTCTCCTCAAACAATAGCATGGTATTATTTCACTATAACAGCTACTGTAAATTGGACAGTGCAGTTAGATTAGCAAGAATTTAAGCTTTCTGCCAATATCAGATATGTCTATGTCCTGGTAAATTTTCTTGTTACTTACAACCTCATGCTAATCACATTAGCCTACGTTAGCTCAACCGTCCCACAGGGGACCCACCGATCCTGAAGAAGTTTAACAACACTATCAACAAGGCAGATCTTCCAGGCGGTAGTTTCGTTGCACTTGGACTACTGTTCAGTCGTGTGTTCAGGTGCCACAAAGAGGGACATATGAAAATTGTAACTGGCTCAGAATTGTGCAGCATGGCTTGCCCTTGGATGTGTTCAGAGAGCTAACATGAATAATATGCATGTCAATCTCTCCTAGCTCAAAGCGGAGGAGAGATTGACTTCATCAATACTTGTTGAATGCACCGAGCTGTCTGTTGAGATTTTTGGTTCCAACCGCCGTGTCTTTGTGAGAGGCAGAGTAGGTGAATGGATGATCTCCGCATGTGTGGTTCCCACCATGAAGCATGGAGGAGGAGGTGTGATGGTGTGGGGTGCTTTGCTGATGACACTGTCAGTGATTTATTCACTTAACCAGCATGGCTACCACAGCATTCTGCAGCGATACGCCATCCCATCTGGTTTGCGCTTAGTGGGACTATCATTTGTTTTTCAACAGAACAACGACCCAACACCCCTCCTAGGCTGTGTAAGGGCTATTTGACCAAGAAGGAGAGTGATGGAGTGCTGCATCAGATGATCTGGCCTCCACAATCACCCAACCTCAACCCAATTGAGATGGTTTGGGATGAGTTGGACAGCAGAGTGAAGGAAAAGCAGTCAACAAGTCCTCAGCATATGTGGGAACTCCTTTAAGACTGTTGGAAAAGTATTCCAGGTGAAACTGGTTGAGAGAATGCCAAGAGTGTGCAAAGCTGTCATCAAAGCAAAGGGTGGCTACTTTGAAGAATTTAAGAACTTTTTTGGTTACTACATGATCTTAATGTGTTATTTCATAGTTTTGATGTCTTCACTATTATTCTACAATGTAGAAATAATATATATTCTTTTTAGGAATAACTCTTGAATGAGTAGGTGTGTCCAAACTTTTACTGGTACTGTGTATAATATATAATATATTTTTTTTTACACATACGTAACACCTTATTTTTGTTGGCACAAACTACCTCCTACTTCCATTCATTTGTATGAGTTACTTGACGAGTCCCTTCGGCGAGAGTCCTCCCTTTCTTAAAGTGTCATCTTATTAGATTTTTTAGGCCAAACTGTCGGATCTACGTACCTTTTCAATGAAAGACAGGTTTTTGTGTGCTCAGGTCAGACAATCAGCTCTGTAGCTTGCCACTTTTCCAACCGCAGATGTGAGGGCGACATAAGCGGATGGGTGGATTAAAGAATCTTAGCCTAGGAAGTTAGGGGTTAAGGTTAAGGTTAAGGTTAGGTTAATTTAGGAGTTGGTTAAAGGTTAAGGTTGGGGTTAAGGGAAGGATTAGCTAAAACGGTTAGGGTTAGAGGAAGGGTTAGCTAACAGGCTAAGTATTTGCAAAGTAGCTAAAAAGTAGTGAAAGATTGATAATTAGCTTAAATGCTAAAGTTGTCCGTCATGAGATTCAAACTCGCAACCTTTGGATTGCTAGACATTCACATTATACGCCTATCCATCCACCACGACGAACTACCCTACTTTCATTTTTGCCTTACGTAACCATCTGTCTTATGTAACCATACCAAAAGTCCCAGATTTACATTTACTATGTTACGTCTAGTCTATGAGTCCAGGCTGGGTTGTAAAGAGGACAGTAACTGCAACACTGTCTGTCAAAGAGCACAAGCACAAATGGGCCAGGCAACGTGTCTGGGTGACGGGCAAGTAAGAGAAAGATAACCCCGTCGGCTTGCACATTGTCTACTCATAACMTGTGTTCTGTGTTCCGTTTAATGCGGACGCTCAAGGTAAGCATGGCATCCGTCTTGGAGTACTGTCCGATTCAAGGGTTCTGTGACGAGCTTATGTTTTCATATCGATTTCACAGGCGTAGTGAGGTTATCAGATTTCACGRGGAAGTTACCCACTTGCCACCCTGGTTGCTGGGTTAGTTTAAAATGTTCTGTATGTGTTTAGTATGTGCTTATATTGGTCATTGTGCTGTCTCTAGGAGATCATTCCCTGTAAAACTGTCCTTGATAGGAGCATCTGGTAATCAATAACTCAAAACTACAGTAAGTAGAGGTTAGAGCCGTTATGGCTGACCTGTTCAGTAATTCAAATATGTAAAGACATTGTTGGCAATGCCCACCAGCCACCACCTCTCTCCGCCAATACTACCACTGGCTAGTACCCAGGCTGCTGATCCACTCCCACATGCTGACACTGCCCACTAGACTCGCCCGCTAGACTGCCCTTGGAGGGAAATATCCATTCAATGTGTATGGTGCTGACATTTAATCAGTGCAACCCAGGCTGTGTCAGTCT
>NC_036868.1:1213719-1217629 GCF_002910315.2 Salvelinus sp. IW2-2015 | reverse complement strand
ATGCTCTCCTGACGCTCATTCATCCTTACCTCATGTTCCTCCTCTTCTCATCTCGCCTGACGCTCGTCATCCTTCCTCTTCCCTCATCCTCTCTTCCGCTGACGCGCTCATGATGCTTCCTCTGTCCTCTTCTCTCTCGCCATGACCTCTCGATCCTTCCTCTGTCTATTCCTCTATGCACGGAACGTACGTACTAACAGTCTTCCCTTCAAGAAACATTATCGGTTGGCGCTCATACACACACACACACACATCATCACACACACAACACACACACAACACACATCAACAGCACAACACACAACCAAACAGAAACCAAAAACACACATTCACACACACACACAACACACACACACACAGCACACACACCACACACAACACACACACTAACAGGAGAGAGGAGAGGACAGAGGAAGGATGAGAGCGTCAGGGAGAGAGGAGAGGACAGAGGAAGGATGAGCGCGTCAGGGAGAGAGGAGAGGACAGAGGAAGGATGAGAGCGTCAGGGAGAGGACAGAGGAAGGATGAGAGCATCAGGGAGAGAGGAGAGGACAGAGGAAGGATGAGAGCGTCAGGGAGAGAGGAGAAAAAAAGCTGGGCACAGTCCCAAACACACACACACATACAGGCCTGACCAGGTGCACTCTGGGAGATTGCAGCACTGCAGCAGTAACTGCAGTGGTTGACCCCTCCTCCTTCTCCTCCATCCATCCAATAGCTCCTCCCCCTATCCTCTCGCCTCCATTCTCCTCTCAGTTCCTCCCTCCTCTATCCACCCGACTCGAGTACTGTCCCGACTAGATTTGTAAAGATGTTGCACGGGTCAGAGAGTGCAAGGCTGGGCGGAAAATGAGCCGAGCTGGGGGGTGGGGTGTGGGAGGTGGAAATATTGTTCCCAGAGCACAGCCTTATCTGTGCACTAATAATCATTCATACAGTACGGCTAGGCCTGGGAGCTCACAGGGTCTGTGGCGAAGCTGCCTAATCTGATCCAATACTGTAGAAGACATCTGTGTCCTCTAGCACTACAAGAGAATTATGTAACAGGCAAGGCCACAGAATGAGACAGAAAGAGAGAGGGAGAAAGAGAGGGAAATGTAAAGGGATAGAGAGAGAAAGTGGGAAAAGAGGGAGAGAGATGGAACTACAGAGGGAGGGAGATGGAACTACAGAGGGAGAGAGATGGAACTACAGAGGGAGGGAGATGGAACTACAGAGGGAGAGAGATGGAACTACAGAGGGAGAGAGATGGAACTACAGAGGGAGAGAGATGGAACTACAGAGGGAGGGAGATGGAACTACAGAGGGAGGGAGATGGAACTACAGAGGGAGGGAGATGGAACTACAGAGGGAGGGAGATGGAACTACAGAGAGAGATGTACAGATTGAAGGGGAGAGAGGGAGAAGTAGCCTTCATCGAGGGGTGGCTTGAAATAAGAAAGACCGAAATAGTGAGAGGAAGAGAGATGGAGAGAGAATCTGTTCACACTGACCCACTCAACCCTTCTCCATCCTAACAACCTTACATAAGAAAAAGTGATCAATAACTTGTGACAGCCCTTGACCAGCCCCCCCTCCCACCGTCTCCCATTCGATCTCTCCTCRCCCCTTCCTTTGCTAGTGTTCTCCAGCCTCGCAGTGTGTGTGTGTATGTGTGTGTATGCAACCTCCTGCACTGGCACGGGACTCCTGTCATTCAATAGTAATGAAGAGAGCCGAGTCAAGGAGAGTCATAAATTATACAACGCCCATTACTCAGGCACTACAACATTTTAGAGTGCATGCACTGCGATTCCCCATAAAACAGCTAGCTAGCTGCTAGCCTCCCTGAGCAAGGCAGTTAACCCACTGTTCCCCGGGTGCCGAAGACGTGGATGCCGATTAAGGCAGCCCCCTGCACCTCTCTGATTCAGAGGGCACAAGACACATTTCAGTTGAATACATTCAGTTGGAATAACTGACTAGGTATCCCCGTTTCCCTTCCCTTTTCCCTAGCTGCAGCATTTGTTCATTGACATCAATGGAGCTTTGAAATCCTTCTGTGAGTTTTCCCTGCCGCTGCTGCTTTGTTACGTAGACAGAGCGGAGAGGATAGGGGGAGGAGGGGCAGGGTGGGTGGGAGACTGTGGCAGAGGGGGGAGGAAGGTTTTTTACTGTGTTCTGTCTTCGCTTTGAAGAGTGAACAAAATGGCATTGAGAGAAGTGCTGACGCTCCCGGTTCCCATAGCGAGGGGCCAACGGGGATGCCAGGATTCGTTTGGGGGCTCATCTGGCACGTCTGATGTTGTTGATGTTCTGAGGTTGGAAATGAGAACTTTGAGCCCATGAAGGACAGAGAGGCCATGGAGGACAGAGAGGCTATGGAGGACAGAGAGGCTATGGAGGACAGAGAGGCCAATAAAACAGCTAGCTAGCTGCTAGCCTCCCTGAGCAAGGCAGTTAATCCCACTGTTCCCCGGGTGCCGAAGACGTGGATGCCGATTAAGGCAGCCCCCTGCACCTCTTCTGATTCAGAGGGCACAAGACACCATTTTCAGTTGAATACATTCAGTTTGGAAAACTGACTAGGTATCCCCGTTTCCCTTCCCTTTTCCCTTAGCTGCAGCATTTGTTCATTGACATCAATGGAGGCTTTGAAATCCTTCTGTGAGTTTCCCGTGCCGCTCCTGCTTTGTACGTAGACAGAGCGGAGAGGATAGGGGGAGGAGGGGCGAGTGGTGGGTGGGAGACTGTGGCGCAGAGGGGGAGGAAGGTTTTTTACTGTGTTCTGTCTTCGCTTGAAGAGTGAACAAAAATGGCATTTGAGAGAAGTGCTGACGCTCCCGCGGTTCCCATAGCGAGGGGCCAACGGGGTGCCAGGATTCATTTTGGGGGCTCATCTGGGCACGGTCTTGACCTGTTGTTGATGTTCTGAGGTTGGAAATGAGAACTTTGAGCGCGCATGAAAGGACAGAGACGCCATGGAGGACAGAGAGGCTATGGAGGACAGAGAGGCTAGGAGACAGAGAGGCCATGGAGGACAGAGAGGCTATGAGGACAGAGAGGCTATGGAGGACAGAGAGGCTATGGAGGACAAGAGAGGCCATGGAGGACAGAGAGGCTAGAGAGAGACAGGAGCAGTGGGAGGACAGAGAGGCTATGGAGGACAGAAGGCCATAGGAGGACAGAGAGGCTATGGAGGACAGAGAGGCATGGAGGACAGAGAGGCTATGGAGGACAGAGAGGCTGATGGGTAGGACAGAGAGGCATGGGGAGGACAGAGAGGCTATGGAGGACAGAGAGGCATGGAGGACAGAGAAGGCTAGTGAAGAGGACAGAGAGGCTATGGAGGACAGAGAGGCTTGAGGACAGAGAGGCTATGGAGGACAGAAGAGGCTATGAGAGGCCGAGCGAGGACAAGAGGCTATGGAGGACAGAGAGGCTATGGAGGACAGAGAGGCCATGGAGGACAGAGAGGCCAATGGGAGGACAGAGAGCTATGGAGGACAGAGAGGCTATGGAGGACAGAGAGGCCATGGAGGACAGAGAGGGCTAGGAGGACAGAGAGGCTATGAGAGCAAAGGCTATGAGGACAGAGAGGCATGGAGGACAGAGAGGCCATGGAGGACAGAGAGGCTATGGAGGACAGAGAGGCATGGAGGACAGAGGAGGCTATGTGAAGGACAGAGAGGGCTGAGTGGAGGACAGAGAGGCTATGGATGGACAGAGAGGCTAGAGTATGGGGGACGTAGGGAGGACAGAGAGGCTATAGGAGAGAGACCGAGGTAGAGGCCATGAGAGACGAAGGAGGGAGAGGCTATATGGAGGACAGAGAGGCTAATGAGAGGACGGAGAGGCTATGGAGGACAGAGAGGCTATGGAGGACAGAGAGGCCATGGAGGACATGAGAGGGGCTATGGAGGACAAGAGC
>NC_036868.1:1198666-1213694 GCF_002910315.2 Salvelinus sp. IW2-2015 | reverse complement strand
TATGAGCGCAGGACAGAGAGAAGGCCATGAGAGGACCAGCAGAGGCCATGGAGGACAGAGAGGCTATGGACGCTATGGGGACAGAGAGGCCATGGAGGACAGAGAGGCTATGGAGGACAGAGAGGCTATGGGGGACAGAGAGGCTTATCGGAGGACGAGAGCAAGCACAGAGCCGCTATGGAGACCAAGAGGCATGAGGAAGAGCTGGAGGACAGCACGCAGGCCAATGGAGGACGACAGAACAGAGCCTATCATGTAATCAACGAGACGACAGCAGAGGCTAAATGCCTATCGAGGACCACCGATGAGGCCGGCATATGTTCCACACACGAGGACAGAACGCGAGCGAACGGCACCTATGCAGGCACAGAGACAGGCCGCAACAGCCGAGAACGGCGGGCAGATGAGTACACGACGTTCCGGCAGCTATCTGACGAAAATCCTGATAACCTCACCCTCGACGACCGACTGCTGAAAATCGGGCATCATGAACAAACATTAAGAGGACGCCCGACCTTCCGTCACAGAATCCCTCTGAAATCGTATCGGCAGTCTTACGTCCAAGACCCACGCGCCAATCTCTGCCCATGACCTACCCTTGACTCGGACACGTCCCCGCAATGTAAAGGCGGAACAGCAGCAACAGCCGTTCAACTGCACATCCCGAGTTAGGCACAACTGGACTGCAAGCCGACCGGGCGGCGCTGTTATACATTTTTGCTGCGTAGACACCCATGACCCGCAGTCCACGCACGACGGATCCACATGCTGCCTGGACCAACCATTTGTGCTTGACAGAGAAGGTGCCTGTCCAGTGCTTAGCAGACAGCGTGTCAGGTAGCGAAGCTTACTGTCCTCTTCTATACCAACCCGCCGCCTTAATGGAGGACAGAGACCGCTATGCGCCTGGAGAGACAGCACTCATAGACCTAGACTAACCCTATAACAGTGATAAATCTCGGCCGCGACTATGAACGTTATTATTGTAGACCCGAAACGACGTGCTATGGATCGATGGTTTTACATAAACAGCAGGACTAGAAATGAGCTGTAACCATGCGTACCAGGCGCAAAACAGATGCAAAGAACAAGAGCTGAATGAGCATCATAGCGTAGTTCGGTCGTGAGGACAGACGTGGGAGGCCAATGGGGAATAGGCGAGCAGAGAGGCCGCTAATACATGTGCGAGCTCAAGTTGATCTAGCAATCCCAACAAGGTCGCAGGACAGACGCAGGTGGTCCTGCGAAGCGTTTTTAGGGACAGACACCATCTCACTGCGGCCATCGCAGCGGACAACCTTTCAGCATTTAAGCGTGAAGGTAATTCAGAGTCAATCTTTCACGGCATAGCTTTTCAGCGCCGCTACCACTTGAGCTTGCAGCAAACAGACGACTTAGCGACCCTGCTTCGCAGCTAACCCTTTCCCTCTAACACTCGCTAAACCGTCGAGTGTACCTAGAGAATGAGCCGCCTTATCTGGAGCCTAAGCCGCCCACGAATACGCGCCTTTAAATCGCGAAGCGAGACAAGCCACCACACCTCAACAACGCAGAATCTTCCAAGGCGTTAGTTATTCTGTTGGCGACTTGAACGCACCATTCGCACTGCGTGAGGCGTTCAATGAGTAGCAGCAAGAGACCCAGTAATCGGAGCATGGACTATGAGAGACAGGAATCTAACTGCTCAGACAGAAATATGCTACTGGAGTGGAGCAGCAAGCAGGAATCTTCTAGTGCGCGAGGCCCTTGAGCAGATGTGTACGGCTGAGTGGAAAGCACAGAGAACCCATGAGAGATGCATAATAGTGAAGAGCAGCGATGGTCAGGCCTTATTACATTTGGACTGCCTAGCTCAAGAAGCGCGGTAAGTGAGAGATGGACTTCAATGCACAAAGTACGTTCGCTTGACTGGCACCAGCAGGCTCGAGTGCTGAGTGCTGAACAGAGCTATTTGGATCTCTCAATGGAAGCCGACACGAGTGCGTATTGCTCTATGAGGGCGGCAAGGAGTACCGGTGAATGGTGTACTGTATCTCACAAGCTGTTGATAAGTCCGAAGTTCTGCCCACACACCAAATGGATTAGTACAATAGCAGAGGTAGGGCGAGCAATGTTGCATGGTTGTGCGCGGTGCTTTGTGCTGAGCAATGCACCCACACGTGTCTCTCCACGTCACTATCATTTATTTCGAACGCGTTGAGCACACAAAGACATGGCTAACGCACCCATTCTTGTCCCCTAGCGCATAACCCTCCCATTCCCACATATCTGGATCTAGCCGCGTCTTAGTTGGGGTACTATCCATTTGTGATCTCCATAACCACCTTACGAACCACTGAGGAGAATCTACACAAGACGTCCCACACCCGACCGTCTAGCCTGTGTACACGGAGTTCTATTGTTATGACTGCTCAATGAAGAGAGGAGCGCGCTGCAGTGCGAGAGATGCGACAGTGCCATAGCTATAGACCATCTCCGCCTCCACATATTCACCCATACCTCCGAGACACCCAACATTTACATGGCTTTGTGAAAGTCAGCTATGACCAACGCACGAGGATTGTGTGAACGCACAGCTCAAACTCACATCACATAGTCACTCAGCATATATCTGGTGGCTGAACTCCTTTAATGACTGCCAGTTGAAAAGCGAGCAGTGTACTCATGCAATCTCAGTAGCTGAATACGCTGGCGTCGCAACGTGTCGCAATAGCGCAGAGAGAAGGCGCGGTGCAAAGCTGTCATGCGAAACGGCTCCAAGATAGGGTTTGGGCTACTTGCAAGTGAGATTTAATGAGAACACTTTTGCTCAGCCATGTTAACTAACATCTGATCAGGATATTTGGTTTGCTATGTTCAATAGGTTTATGCAATCATGTCTGTTCACTCATTTACACTGTGTTGGTCTTGACGCTGACTATTTGAAGAAGACGGCAAAAAGCGAAAATATATCGATGAATATAGATCTACTTCTTTTAAAGAGAAGCACTATTTAACTCATATGATGTAAGATACTTCTAAAGATATTTGAGTGGTTCCACATGACCATCTGCGCTATGAACTCCGGTACTGTTATTGGCATTTCGCTTTACTTCACATCATTGCAATAGAGATTGCATAATCTTCAATATTATATATAATTCTATTATTCTATCTATCTATGACGTTAATATACAAGAGCCGGCCCTTATTTTTGTTGACGCAACACAAAAATACGCACACTACATAAGCAACGTTCCCATTGCGATGTCTGTATGGTAGACACTTAACAGATGTCGAACCACCAATCCCGCCATTCGGCAGCGAGTCGCGCGCGTCTGTCTCTGACTCAGCGACTGGTCATATTAGTTCTTTAGGCCAAACCTGTTCGGATGCTACGTACCTTTTCATGAGAAGACAGATTTGGTCATGTTCTCCTGCGCTCAAACAATCAGCTCTGTAAGCCTCATGCCACTTTCCACCGCAGACTGTGGAAGGGCCGACATACAGAGGGTCACCGGATGTGTGGGGCAGATTAAAAGATATCCTACGCTTAGATGTGTCAGAGGTTAAGAGTTGACGTTAAGGTAATTGAAGGGCGCTCATTAGAGCGGCTATCTGAGAGCAGAAAACCACCAGCTACACCACGCTGTGATCAGATCTTTCATAGATTCAACCAAAATTAGCCAAACATTAAAATCAAATCAAGAATTCCACAATGGTCTCCAACAATTGATATCCATCTATCCTAAAGACAATTCCATTGTGATGCAGCCCATCTGCTCCTTGCTCATACTATGATCCACCAAAGCGAATAGAAGCCGCCCTCGCACGCAGCTCAAAACGGCTATGTAGACTTTCTAACGAAGTGAGACCATGTGCAAAAACTAGGGTGATAAAGACACCCGTGTCATATGTGGCTTCTAATATACAGTGTTTCCATCTGTTAGCACATATACTTGTAATATTGAATATTAACGTGCTTAGTCTCTACGCCCGAGAGATGTACTTAACATTTGAATAGGACGCCAATCTCGGGAGAATGCAAGGCAGAAGACACTGCGGCATCAAACAGCTGTCGATGACCAGCGAGAGGCGCTGACACATGCGTGCGACGCAATCACTGCTGTCTTGTTGCCTGTGAAAAGGTACCTCTCGGCTCTAGGCTCTGCGATGCAAGAAGGCTATGTCCCTGTCACACCTGACGTCTAGCAGACTGTGCTCGAGACAAGGCAGAGGGGTATTAGAACCATAGACACATTTCTACATTATGCGCTCTATTCCCCTTAAGCTCTCGCTGCATCGCTCTCGTCGCCTGCGTCTCTGCATCTCTCTCTCCACTGCTTCTCCCTTCGTCTCTCATCTACTCTCTCTCATCATAGCTCAACATCTTCTCTGTCTCTACATACTCTAGATATTCAATTGCCACGATTCAAATGTCAGGAGGCGCAAACTGGGCTTACTTTGGAGACATCCACTTGAGGCCAGTCTCATGTGGCGAGACACTACCATTCTTAGCAGACGGCAACCAGTTCTTGGCTGTGTTTAACCTATAGCACAATAGTAGCCCAAGTGAGGGGTAGATAATATACAAAAGTGAAATAAAACAATAAAAATTAACAGTAGAAGACCGTATTAATTCATTCACATCTATATGGCAGTCATCCCAACTAATATTAGAAGCCATGACAAATGTCCTTAACATTACAAGGGCCTCAAGTATGACACTGTGAGACTAGTGCAGGATATCTACAATGTAAATATACACGCGCAAATTCAGAGTACAATCAAACAACACATCCCAAACAGCTATCACATAATAATACACAATAAGAATACGTGGTTCTATTGTAATATCTAAGAGACTCTGGCAGACAAGTTCTCTTCTCACCACTCTTGTTGCCTGCCTATGGCCTCTATCTTTGATATCTCTATTGCAATTATCAATCATGCGACATCTACCAGACTGCCTCTATTGCTGATCGCACAACATGCATTCTCCGTCTAACCATCCAAGGTTAGTAGTCTAATGGTGTGAGACTGCAGTCTATCCCAATAAACACGAGAGATGATTGATGTATCTCTACTTTCTATGGAAAACTCTAGTATGTATGGATACTCGATGAGTGCAATCTGAGGCGGAAAATATGGCTCCCTAGTGACTATACAACTGCATTTGACGATACACATTGTGTGTCAGCCTGCAACACGATTCTATATGTTATGAGTGTCTCATGCTCAGTTCTCCATCTCTCTTCAGACATACCTCTCTCCTCTCTATGCGGTGTTCCGCGTGAAGATCTCTCTCGAAGCCTCGCCGTGCGCCGGTCTATGGAGGACAGAGAGGCTATGGAGGACAGAGAGGCTATGGAGGACAGAGAGGCCATGGAGGACAGAGAGGCTATGGAGGACAGAGAGGCTATGGGAAGTGAGTGCTACAGGTGAGCCGATGCAAGAAATTTAACAGTGCAGAATGTAGCAACGCTCCAATCAATGAGGTGCAAAGCGTTGTCCTTGATTCAATAGCAGTTGTTCTGGGACTCCATAACCACACGACTAGGGATCCAGGTACAGAGTCCCATTGTATGTTGAAGCCCCAGCAAGGCTGCAAGACCCGCTTTGCATCTCTTTTAAGCACTATGCCCAGTTTGCCCTCAACCCTCTCTGAATGCTTGGGCTTACAGCACAGTGACTCAGCATAATACAATACGCCCACTTCGGCAAAGGAGGGAGCCGGTGCTCAGTGTGGATGATTGACATGCAGCAGGAGAAACTAGGGGGTGCTGGGAGATGTACAGTGGAGGTGTTGGTGAGGCTGACATTTTGAAGAAGGAAAACAAACGTGAATAATAGCACTTTCCAAATGATAGATCTTAAAGATTTGTTTGACATGCACGGATGAAATCCATTGGCATGCTTTCTTCACACTGCAATAGAATTGCATAATCTCAATGAAATTATATTCTTTAGTATTACAAGCCAGTACATAAATGCAACAGCAAGTCCCCAGGCTGTACACGAGATGCCGAGGGACCACGAGACGGTGTTGCCCGACGGCGGTGACGGATGTTGTGATAAGTGGGCGGAGAGTCGGGTTGACCTGAGGCCACAACGATCCCCAGTCACCACGGTGGATCTTTCAAACACCTCCACATCAGCAATCAACTGCACATTTCACATCCGCTAGGATGCAGCCTCTGCTCCTGCTCATACAAGACAGATGATACTGCCTTTAGAGATGGCCATTGCAAAATGTACCGTTTGTGCTCAATTGACCGTTTCTTTGTGGATTTTGATTTGTACTTGAGGTGTACGAGTGGCGCAGTGGTCTAAGACACTGCATCTCAGTGCAAGAGGCGTCCCTGCAGTACCTGGTTTGAATCCAGGCTGCATCACATCTGGCCGTGATTGTGAGTCCTATAGGGTGGCGCACGTTTGGCTGGGGACGGCTGTCATTGTAAATAAGAATTTGTTCTTAACTGACTTGCCYAGTTAAAGAAAGCAAATGGTCTTACTGGAAGATCCACTTGAGGCCAAGTTTCAGCCTCTTAGCAGAGGCAACCAGGTTTTGGGCTAAAATGTCCTGGTATTGGGTGAATTTCATGATGCCATTGACCTTAACAAGGGCCTCAGGACCAGTGGATACTACAAAATWACCCCATAACATCAAAGATCCACCACCATATTTTACAGTAGGTACGGATTAATTTAGACGCAAAACTCACCACTGGTGTGCATGGCCATAGAGCTCTATTTTCATGTCATCTGACTATAGCATCGGTTACGATCCAAGATGAATGTTAACTGCATAACCAAAATGGATGACTACTTTTGGTAAAGAGAAATCAAGGCCTAGAGACACAACGAGTGATGCTGTTCTACTGCACACATGCATTTGTTGATGGTGTTGTCATAGAAACTCTAGTTCATGAAGGGTTTTGACATACTGTACATGCCGTCCATTTGTTTATACTTACATTTTAGTCATTTAGCAGATGCTCTTATCCAGAGCCACTTACAGTAGCGAGTACATACATTTTCATTRGTACTGGTCCCCCGTGGGAATCYAACCCACAACCCTAGCSTTGCAAGTGCCATGCTCTACCAACTGAGTCACGTGACCATATCAAGGGCTTCACTATGAATATGCATCTCATGCTTCTACACCATTTGAATTAGGAGATCCTCCCATTTGCTATGAGACAGACACAAGTAAGGCCCAGATTTCATCATCCCATGGCATTAATCTTCCAATCTACTTCTCCTCTGAAAGCGATTACATTTGAATCATGGCACCATACATTCGAAGGGAATGGAAGGTGAAATGCAGAGTGAAACGATGAATGACTCCACTCAGCAATGTTGCCCTTTCCCAAAAGCACTCATGGCTAGCCCACCTAACACACTGTGTGGGCACATGCTCTTCAGAGTACTCGCCTGGTAGACAACCTTTCAGCTCCAACCTCTCTCACGTCACACCTGGTTTTGTATTCCAAAAGCCCCCAACACAGCCATTCGATCTCTGTGGGATTAATTTTTTTTATAGTTATGGTTAATAAAATCTGAAAGGTTTTTTAAAAAGTTTTTAGGAAAGGAAGAATAATAGAACTAGGGACCATGGCAACAGATATCGCTATCAACCATGGCAACATATATCACTAGGGACCATGGCAACAGATATCACTAGGGAGCATGGTAACAGATATCACTCAGGACCATGGCAACAGATATCACTAGCGGTCATGGCAATAGATATGACTAGGGACTATGGTAACAGATATCACTAGGGACCATGGCAACAGGTATCACTTGGGACCATAGCAACAGATATCACTAGGCACCATCAAATCAAATCAAATGTATTTATATAGCCCTTCTTACATCAGCTGATATATCAAAGTGCTGTACAGAAACCCAGCCTAAAACCCCAAACAGCAGGCAATGCAGGTGTAGATGCACGGTGGCTAGGAAAAGGACTAGAAAGGCCAAAACCTAGGAAGAAACCTAGAGAGGAACCAGGCTATGAGGGGTGTGCCGGGTGGAGATTATAACAGAACATGGCCAAGATGTTCAAATGTTCATAAATGACCAGCATGGCAACATATATAACAAGGGGTCATGGAAACAGATATAACTAGGGACCATGGCAACAGATATCACTAGGGACCATGACAACAAATATCACTCGGGACCATTGCAACAGATATCACTAGGGACCATGACAACCGATATCACAAAGCACCATGGCAACAGATATCACTAGGGGCATGGCAATAGATATCACTAGGGATCATGGCAACAGATATGACTATGGACCATGGCACAGATATCAACGTTGGTTCAGGAATTTGGATGCTAGGGAAAGTCTGATTGTGGCACCAAATCCTGTTTGTAACTCTGGGAGAACACAAACTCTTCAAATTACGTTAAATAGGGTAATTTTTTTCCTGAGATACGCTCACAGCTCTTGCTGCCTACCTGTCATGCCAAGAAACTGAGTGATGTGTGTGTGCTCCTTAAGACACGACCACAGAGAAGATAACATTTTAATACCCAAGAGTGTCTGGATGTGACTAGCAAACCCTCTTGGCAGCATTTTCCCAAAGCAGGCAGGCAGGGGAGGGGGTTAGAGGCAAAGAGGGGACGCCAAGAGAGAAGGCATTACGTCACCGCTGTTTTTTATTGTTCTCATAGCAACAATGGA
The DNA here is from genome assembly GCF_002910315.2 of Salvelinus sp. IW2-2015. Classification (NCBI taxonomy): domain Eukaryota; kingdom Metazoa; phylum Chordata; class Actinopteri; order Salmoniformes; family Salmonidae; genus Salvelinus; species Salvelinus sp. IW2-2015. The sequence continues at coordinate 1,205,011 of NC_036868.1, read as the reverse complement.
GCCAATGTTTCATTTAATACAGTGGCTAGGAGTTTATATTATGCAAATGATGGAGTGATGAATGGGAGTGGAGAGAGAGAAATAAATAGAAAAAAGAAAGAGAAAGAGAGAGAGAGAGAGAGAGAGGGGGGGAGGGGAGGAGGGGGTGATGATGAAGCAGGGAAGGACAGATGGAGCTTGAGCTGTCCATCTAGTTTGTAGTGAGTCTGTCTGGGGTGTACTCAAACAGACATACATTGTTGTCCATAATGATTGACACCCTTGATAAAGATGAGTAATAATGACTATATCAACAACAACAACAATTAAATACTGAGCTATATTGTACGCTCCCCCCAAAAATTATTAATTAATTAATTATATTATTTTATACTAATGCAATTGCTCAGGGAATGAGATATTGTTTAATGTATTATGTCATTTTGGAGTCCCTTTTATGGTAAATAAGAATGGAATATGTTTCTAAACATTTCTACATTAATGTGGATGCTACCATCTTTACGGATAATCCTGAATGAATTGTAAATAATGATGAGTGAGAAAGTTACAGAGGGTCAAAGATCATACCCTCACTGTACATAGGCTCTGAAAATAGACTGTCATAACTGACAGACAGCCATATTAGACATCCATGAATTCAGACAGACAGACAGACAGAAAGAGACAGACATACCTGTACATAAAGTCAGACAGACAGACATACATACACGGAGTCAGAAAGTCAGACAGACAGTCAGACAGACAGACAGTCAGAGAGACAGTCAGACAGACAGACAGACAGACAGACAGAAAGAGACAGACATACCTGTACATAAAGTCAGACAGACAGACATACATACACGGAGTCAGAAAGTCAGACAGACAGTCAGACAGACAGACAGTCAGACAGTCAGACAGACAGACAGACAGACAGACAGTCAGAGAGACAGTCAGACAGTCAGACATACAGTCAGACAGACAGACAGTCAGACAGTCAGAGAGACAGTCAGACAGTCAGTCAGACAGACAGACAGACAGACAGTCAGACAGTCAGTCAGTCAGACAGACAATCATACATACATACACGTAGTCAGAAAGTCAGACAGACAGTCAGACAGTCAGAGAGACAGTCAGTCAGACAGACAGACTAGTGCCATGCTGACATGTATGATGGACAAGAGCTCCATTTACCTCCACTGAGCTTTTTCCACCCTCGGAGTACCGCAAGGCTTGTAGGAACTGAGTAGCAGACTTTGAAGGTGACCGAAGGAGGAAGTGAATGCTGCTCTGTGGAGAGGAGGAGAGGAGAGGAGGAGGGGAGGAGGAAAGGAGAGGAGGAGAGGAGGGAAGGAGGAGAGTGGAGGCAGAGATGAAGAAGAAAGAATATGCTCCTGCATGGCTGCAGGAAGATGTTTTTTGGGGTGGGGTGCTATCTTTTTTATATTTATAATGTTTTCTTTGTGATTTATCAGGGGGTGCTGCAGCACCCTCAGCATCCCTACTTCCTGCGGCTATGTGCTCCTGCGTTTAAATACTTGAGCGTTTTAGCTAGCTTTTCTGCCCATATCAAGTCACATGATGCTTTATTATCCCATGTAATGTCTTTGGTTGCTGAAACACGTCACAAAAGCACATCAACAAAACAAACGTAGCATGTCGAGCCAGCCCATGAAGCAAATGAGAATGAGACTGAGGCCAATTGTACACCATCGGTCAAAAAACGCAGTTGATGGTTCCTATGCTCATGACCTGACAATGGATCAAACTACTATCCACTTTCTACACCACCAGTGTGTCTAGCATTGTATTCAGCTGCTAAATACATAATGGAACCTCACTGCTTTTTTAGAATAATGAGCATCCCGAAAAGTGTCCCAGTGTGCAGCTGAAGGAACACTTTGGCCAAATGATCACCATCGTGGGAACACAAATGTGTCCTTGACTAATTGCGTACTGTATAAAGTGCAATTGCTAGCAGTTATAACAGGTGATATGGGGGCTGAAAGTAGGAGGATATCTTCTGATAATGCCTTCTATATTAGTAAAAACTTGTACTGTACTTGGCATGGAGTAGTTTTTGGAGATAGCTTCTGAATGTGCTTTGGACAAGAATGGGCAATTAGCCGGCACACCTTCACTACAGGAGACCTATCAGAGAGGACACCCTCACTGCAGGACACCTACAGTGTCAGAGAGGACACCCTCACTGCAGGACACCTACAGTATCAGAGAGGACACCCAGCTGCCATAAAGTACTACAGTGCATTTCCTCCTCATGGACTGCACCAGATTTGCCAATTATTGCTGTGAGATTTACCCCACTCTTCCACCAGGCACCTGCAACTTCCCGGACATTTCTGGGGGAATGGCCCTAGCCCTCACCCTCCGATCCAACAGGTCCCAGACGTGATCAATGGGATTGAGATCCGGCTCTCGCTGGCCATGGCAGAACACTGACATTCCTGTCTGCGGGAAATCACGCCACAGAACGAGCAGTATGGCTGGTGGCATTGTCATGCTGGAGGGTCATGTCAGGATGAGCCTGCATGAAGGTACCACATGAGGGAGGAGGATGTCTTCCCTGTCACGCACAGCGTTGAGATTGCTGCAATGACAACAAGCTCAGTCCGATGATGCTGTGACACACCGCCCCAGAACATGAAGACCCTCCACCTCCAAATCATTCCCGCTCCAGAATTTAGGCCTCGGTGTAACGCTCATTCCTTCGACGATAAACGCGAATCCGACCATCAACCCTGGTGAGACAAAACCGCACTCGTCAGTGAAGAGCACTTTTGCCAGTCCTGTCTGGCTCAGCGACGGAGGGTTTGTTCCCATAGGCGACATTGTTGCCGGTGATGTCTGGTGAGGACCTGCCTTACAACAGGCCTACAAGCCCTCAGTCCAGGCTCTCTCAGCCTATTGCGGACAGTCTGAGCACTGATGGAGGGATTGTGCGTTGCTGGTGTAACTCTGACAGTTTTGTTGCCATCCTGTACCTGTCCCGCAGGTGTGATGTTCGGATGTATGATCCTGTGCAGGTGTTGTTACACGTGGTTTGCCACTGCGAGACGACAGCTGTCCTTCTGTCTCCCTGTAGCGCTGTCTTAGGCGTCTCACAGTAGCCATTGCAATGTATTGCCCTGGCCACATCTGCAGTCCTCATGCCTCCTTGCAGCATGCCTAAGGACGTTCACGCAGATGAGCGGGGACCCTGGGCATCTTTCTTTTGGTGTTTTTCAGAGTCAGTAGAAAGGCCTCTGTAGTGTCCAAAGTTTTCATAACTGTGACCTTAATTGCCTACCGTCTGTAAACTGTTAGTGTCTTAGCGACCTCCACGGTGCATGTTCATAACTGTTTATGGTTCATTGAACAAGCATGGGAAACAGTGTTTAAACCCTTTACAATGAAGATCTGTGAATTATTTGGATTTTTACGAATTATCTTTGAAAGACGGGGTCGGGGCTTGCTGAGTTTATATACAGTATTCTATACTATTCATCTGTATCATAGTCCGTTCGGAAGTTTACATACACCTAGCCAAAACATTTAAACTCAGTTTTTCACAATTCCTGACATTTAATCTGAGTAAAATTCTCTGTCTTTGGTCAGTTAGATCAACACATATCACATAAGAATTGAAATGTCGAAATGAGAGAGAAATTTACATTTCATCACATTCCCAGTGGGTCAGAAGTTTACATACACTCAATTAGTATTTGGTAACATTGCCTTAAAATTGTTTAACTTGGGCCAAATGTTTTGGGTAGCCTTCCACAAGCTTCCCACAATAAGTTGGGTGAATTTTGACCCATTCCTCCTGACAGAGTGTGATAACTGATCAGGTTTGTAGCCTCTTGCTCGCACACACTTTTTCAGTTCTGCCCACAAATTTTCTAGAGTTGAAGTCAGAGCTTTGTGGTGGTCACTCCAATACCTTGACTTTGCTGTCCTTAAGCATTTTCCACAACTTTGGAAGTATGCTTGGGGTCATGTTCATTTGGAAGACCCATTTGCGACCAAGCTTTAACTTCCTGACTGATGTCTTGAGATGTTGCTTCAATATATCCACATAATTTTCTCCTCATGATGCCATCTATTTTGTGAAGTGCACCAGTCCCTCCTGCAGCAAAGCACCCCACAACATGATGCTTCCACCCCCATGCGTCATGGTTTGGATGTGGTTCTTCGGCTTGCAATCATCCCCTTTTCCTCCAAACATAACATGGTCATTATGGCCAAACAGTTATTTTTTGTTTCATCAGACCAGAGGACATTTCTTCAAAAAGTACGATCTTCGTCCATGTGCAGTTGCAAACCATAGTCTGGCTTTTTATGGCGGTTGGAGCAGTGGCTTCTTCCTTGCTGAGCGGCCTTTCAGGTTATGTCGATATAGGACTCGTTTTACTTAGATACCTTTGTACCTGTTTTCCTCCAGCATCTTCACAGGTCTTTTGCTGTTGTTCTGTGATTGATTTGCACTTTTCGCCCAAAGTATGTTCATCTCTAGGAGACAGAACGTTCTCCTTCCTAAGCGCTATGACGGCACGTGGTCCCTGGTGTTTATACTTGTGTACTATTGTTTGTACAGATGAACGTGGGTACCTTCAGGAGTTTGAAATTGGTCCCCAAGATGAACCAGACTTGTAGAGGTCTACAATATTTTTTCTGAGGTCTTGGCTCTCTTTGGATTTTGATGTCAAGCAACAATGTCAATCAAAGAGGCACTGAGTTTGAAGGTAGGCCTTGAACTACATCCACAGGTACACCTCCAATTACTCCAATTATGTCAATCAGAAGCTTCTAAAGGCATGACATCATTTTCTGGAATTTTCCAAGCTGTTTAAAGCACAGTCAACTTAGTGTATGTAAACTTCTGACCCACTGGAAATGTGATACAGTGAATTATAAGTGAAATAATCTGTTTGTAAACAATTGTTTTGAAAAATTACTTGTGTCATGCAACCGACTTGCCAAAACATATAGTTTGTTAACAAGAAATGTGTGGAGTGTTGAAAAAGAGTTTTAATGACTCCAACCTATGTGTATGTAAACTTCCGACTTAACTGTATAATAGTATTAATTCATTCCTACTTAGATTTGTGTGTATTTGGAATACGTTGTGTAATTTGTTTGATATTGCTTGTTATATTAACCACTGATAAAGCAAAAGCATTTCGCACACCAGCAATAACATCTGCTAATCACGGGTATGTGACCAATACAATGTTATTTGATAAACAATCAGCCCTTGTACCATAATATGTACAGTGCCTTCGGAAAGTATTCATACCACGACTTTTTCCACATTGTTACGTTACAGCCTTATTTTAAAATGTATTAAATATTTTATTCCTCTCAATCTAACAATACCCCATAATGACAAAGCAAAATGCAGTTTTTAGAAAATGTTACATATTTAATGCAAATAAAAAACGTAATATTACATTTACGTAAGTATTCAGACCCTTTACTCAGTACTTTGTTGAAGCACCTTTGTAGCGATATATATCATCGAGTCTTCTTGGGTATGACCTACAAGCTTGGCACACCTGTATTTGGGGAGTTTCTCCATTCTCTCTGCATATCTTCTCAAGCTCTTTCAGGTTGGATGGGGAGCTTGCTGCACAGCTATTTTCAGGTCTCGCCAGAGATGTCGATCAGGTTCAAATCCGGGCTCTGGCTCAAGGACATTCAGAGACTTGTCCCGAAGTCCTCCTGCGTTGTCTTGGCTATGTGCTTAGGGTCTTTGTCCTGATGGAATGTGAACCTTCGCCCAGTCTGAGGTCCTGGGCACTATGAAGTAGGTTTCAATCAAGGAACTCTCTGTACTTTGCTCCATTCATCTTGCCTCGATCCTGACTAGTCTCCCATCCCTGCCAACTGAAAAACATCACCACAGCATAATGCTGCCACCACCAACTTCACCGTAGGGATCTGAATACTTATGTAAATAAGGTATTTCTGTTTATTATTTTTAATAACATTTGCTAAAAAACTGTTTTGTTATGGAAAAATTCAGAGCGGTCTGACACAGACCAAGCAATATAGACACAGACAGGCTACATAGACACAGAAAGGCTACATTGACACAGACAGGCTACATAGACAAAGACAGGCTGCATAGATTCAGACAGGCTACATAGACACCAGACAGGCTACATCAACAGACATTTACATAGACTCATAGACAGCGCTACATAGACACAGACAGGCTACATAGAACAGAACAGGCTACATAGACTCAGACAGGCTAAAATATACACAGACAAGCTACATAGACACAAACAGGCTACATACGACACAGACAGTTACAATAGACTTAGACAGGAATCTACATAGACTCAGACAGGCTAAATATACACA